>NC_050588.1:40762500-40795000 GCF_013368585.1 Megalops cyprinoides | reverse complement strand
GGGGAGAGTGGGGTGGGGAGAGTGGGGTGGGGAGAGTGGGGTGGGGAGAGTGGGGTGGGGAACGTGGGGTGGGGAGAGTGGGGTGGGGAGAGTGGGGTGGGGAACGTGGGGTGGGGAGAGTGGGGTGGGGTGGGGAGAGTGGAGTGGGGAACGTGGGGTGGGGAGAGTGGGGTGGGGAACGTGGGGTGGGGAGAGTGGGGTGGGGAGAGTGGGGTGGGGAACGTGGGGTGGGGAACGTGGGGTGGGGAGAGTGGGGTGGGGAGAGTGGGGTGGGGAACGTGGGGTGGGGAGAGTGGGGTGGGGAGAGTGGGGTGGGGAGAGTGGGGTGGGGAGAGTGGGTGGGCTTCTTCTTCTTCTTCTTGGGTGAGGTGGTTGGAGTGTGATGCGTGTGATGTGCACAGCACAGGGTTAGCACCGCCCAGTGTGTCAGGTGTTTGTCAGTGTGTAGTTAGCAGAGGCAGCAGTGGTGACACAGCACTCTTTTTCTTCTTAGAGTGCAAGAAGGGAAGAGACCAGCAGCTCTCTCTCCCTCTCCCTCTCCCTGCCTCTCTCTCCCTCTCCCTCTCTCTCTCTCTCTCCCTCTCTCTCTCTCTCTCTCCCTCTCCCTCCCTCTCCCTCTCCCTCCCTCTCCTCTCCCTCCCTCTCTCAGTGATCTTTTTCTGCCTCAGCTTCTTGAGCTGTCTTTGGTGAGTCTCCTAAGTGATCCCATTGCGGCCTTTCATTTTATCTAGACTTTTTAAAGCATGTAAAAACAGGCCGTTCCTGCAGTGACTGTTGTTAAACAAGATAATGAAGAAGGCATTAGTCAAACAGAGTCTGCAAATCCGCTTTTCTGTTTAAATGAGGTGCAGTCGAAGGCCCTGTCATCACATCTGAGACAGTGTTCCAAACAAAGGGCACACACCGGAACAAACAGCGGCCCAGAACGCAGTCACGTGATGCGCGTTCTATTTAAAACACCTCAGACTGCTTCCCTGGCATCCTGCATCCAGACCAGCAGCTGGACAGCACCACGGCTCACCAGGACGGCTTCTCTGTCTAAAGGAATTTTCTCAACACCCCTGCATTCTGAATGCTTTAAGGAGATGTTGGACAGTGTTAAAGTCATAAAATGAATGCAGCTGCATTCAGTAGGTCTCTTGCAAGGAAGCCGAGGACGCCGGAAGAAGGCGGCTGCTTGTGACTGCCGTACACAGCGGTGCAGGCTGAACCTGGCACCGCTGCGATAATGAGAATTTTGGTGGGGCTCGTTCTTTGAAGAAAGTAAAATGCCATAGGCAATTTACCATGCAATTATCATCCATGGGTTGTACTTAATCAGAGCATGAAATAAATTTTAGGTTTAAGTGGTTTAATAAATACTGGAGCATGGTTCCCAGGACGGGCTGTGTGGGGCCAGTCCTATTCAGCAGTGACCTGTGCGTCAGCGTCAGAGAGATGAGTCTCCGTCTGGAGCCGGAGGGAAAAGCTCTTTACCCTCTCGAGCACCTTGTTTGAGCACTGGCTGTGATGTATCTCAGTTTAGAGAACACAGCAGGTACTTGAGTCTAAGACAAACTGAGAATACAACTCCGGATACAACCAAGGATTAAACACGACTGTCTGCCTTTCTGTGTGTTTAAGGTGTGACATGTCCTTTTCCTATCCTGTGGCACTATGTGCAGAATTGTTAGGTAAGAAATTGTAGTTCACATCTTTGTACGGAGACTATACTAAATGGTTATTGGTTTTAGCTGCAGATCTTTTGTTGTTTTAACTCTCCTATAAACAGCACGCAAGGCAGTGCATTGTCAGAAAGTTTGTTGTAGGGAAGTAACAAACAAATGAAGGAAAAAAGCCTTCAGAGTGGAGAGCAGTGAGGTGGAAGGGAGGCTTGGCTCTCCCTGCCCAGGCTGAAAAGCCTGGCTGGGCTCCTGAATGCTGCTCCATCAGATAACCCTGCTGCTCCTCCTCTCCTGCAAATCAAAGCTCTTACGCATTTAGAGAGGAGGAGAAGCAGGCAGGGGAACATCTTGGCAGCCACACTTTCATTAGCTCAGAGTTCAGGGAGTGATTGCTTCTGTTGTAACAGAAGAACTGAAGGAGAAAGTCCAAAAAGATTTGGACACAGGGGCCAGGAGGAGGTGAAGCATTTCACACAGCAAATGCAGAGAGAGGAGGAGGGAGAGAGAGATAGAGAGGGAGAGAGAGAGAACAGGATACTAGGTAAGGAGAGACAAAAGCTTTGTGTTAAGCTCTAATTGGCGACCATTTGCTTTTGGGACTCTCCACCGCACCCACTCCCCTTGCGCCACCATGACGGTCCTCTTGCCAAGTCACATGGTTTGTGTGGCCCCGCCCCACCGAGGCACAGAAAAGCACAGGCATATTTTGTTCTTGGGAAAAGTTAGTATGAACATGTCGCGGGTCACGAAACGTGAGGAACCATCCATCAGTACTTTCTCTCGTTTGTATGGTGATGAATACCTTTTCTTCCTAAACTGGCTGCTCATGCCTATTATCTGTAATTAGCATGATTACACCCTTACCATCCCATAAGAGGATGTTCCAACTTCCAAGTCACAGGTATTGCTGAAATGCAGCCAAAAGGGGGAAAAGGGATATATTTTCTCTTGATTCACAGACATAAACAAGTTTGACAGAGATGGATGCAGGAGAAGATTGTGTAGTGTAAGCAGTAGAATGTGTGCATATCAGAAGATCTCTGGCTGAAATAAGCACTGCTTATTGGAGGCAAGGACTCTAGCATCTAAATGAATCTTTTCACAGATCTCAGACAGAGATGAAAAGGTGCAGTTAAATGTAAGTCATACCCTGACTCAGAGATGCTCAGTTAGCTGTATCAGTCTCAGTCTGATAGTATCAGTCCGCCTGCGTACCTGTGCTGATGTCTGACCCTGCTTCGGGGGGGGGGGGGGGGGGGGTCGTGACTCAGGTAGTGCCCCTGGGGGGTGGGAAGTTCTGTTTGCTGTGGTCTCCCAGTAGTCATGACTACGAGAGGGGGTGATCTGCTAGTTGAAGGAAGAGTTAGGCTTTATTTCAAATAAAAGGCACCAGGCTTTCAGGATTAACTCACAAGATAAACTCATATCACATCACTGTGCACTGCATCATGGTATTTTTAAAAATAATCTAAACAGAATAACCAAATATACAAAAATACAGTAAGCATTATCAGACGTGTAACTGATGACATTACATTATTGGCATTTAGCAGACACTGTTATCCAGACTTACATTAGTTACAGTTTCTTTCTACAATGTTATCCATTTATACAGCTGGATATTTATGGAGGTAATTGTGGGTTAAGTACTTTGCCCAAGGGTACAGCAGCAGTGTCCCAGTGGAGAATGGGACCAGCGAGTCCTGCTCCTTAACCACAATGCAACACTACACTACACTACACTGCCGCCTCATGTGCAACTCCCATATTGGTAGACTTGAGTCTGAGTAGCGTCTCACGAAAAGGCAGGTGATGTCTGGCTCTGGAAGGCTGTAATGCAGGAAAGCTGCCTGTGAAGCTGGAGCTCTCTCAGGTAAATGTAAAAGAGGTCTCTCAAGTAAGTGTAAAGGAGCTCTCTCAGGTAAGTGTAAAGGTGAAGCTACATACTCCATCCTGCAAGTCTCCCCAGAAGCAGTTTGCTGGTGAAAATCGCACATCTTTTGCCCAGCTCCCCTGTAACTGTGCCACAGTAACACAGAAACATCAGTGTGTCTTCCCGTCTGGCCACTAGATGGCGCTTAGCAGGAACATCACCATCATCACAAGCACAAATCAAAACAAAAACATCAGCAGGAATGCTACCATGGCTGTGGGACAGGGGGCGCTGTTCAGCGAACAGGTTTTGGGTTTTCTCACCCGAATTGAGGTTTCTCACAGCTCTTAAACACATCTGACTAATGGTATTTATTCATAATCAGTTGTTTGCCACAGAGCTCACTATACTGTTTTTTAAAATCCTTTCATCCTTAATTTTGGGAAATTAACTGTAATGTTAGGGCTCCTCCCATGAGATTGTAATTCCCATGATCCTTCACTCTCTCCCTGCAGGCGGGTGCGTGTCCTGGTGCTGCACAGGTGACAGGGTGACAGGTCCTGGCCCTCTGCTGGAGGCCGCAGGGAAACTTCTCCATCCCGCTGCGGTTGCCGGGCACTGTGGGTTCCTGTCCTGGACTGCATGGTGCTGATGTTACTCTCCAAACACACTTCCTCTCAGCACTGTGAAGCTGAGGGCTGCTCTCTCTGCTCAGCACAGCCATCTGGACCATGGCCCAGGTCATGAGTGGAGAGGATGCTCTACATTCCAGTATTTATTTGCTTAGATTTCCTTATCTTGGGCAGCTTGCATAGCTGACATTTTTAGATATCATCCATTATCCATATTTGCATTGCTGAACCAGTCTGCTGAAAGTAAATACCTCACTGTGCCACACAGCCAGCAAACCTGCAGTTATAAGCACAGCTCCTTTCCCATAATGCACTGCCACTCACCTGCAGTCTTCCTCCACAATAGCAGCAGATCACTGGAAACATGCAGTAGACTTGTTCAGTCCAGTGGACTGTTCGGAGATGCACACTGTGTGTTTATCAGATGAGTTGTCCTCTTCCATGCCTGCACGGCCCTCTCCACCTCGTCTAAGGCTAACAGATTCACTCTGTAAAAACAGGACCAAGTTTCATGCCGCAGAATGGAAGTTGAGAAAATCCAGCTCCTCTGCTGATCTGCTGAACTATCAAGTTCTCCTCTCTGCATTTTCATCAAGTGTAATTTACGCTAAGGCTTCGTTTTATGAATCCAAGATTCAAAACTGTAACTGTTTCTATCTTCTTTACCCTCCTCAATCCTCCCTCTCCCCACCCCCTCTGATCTCTCTGCAGATAATTTAGCAGATCACATCAACCAGAAGATTACAGATATGCGAAACTCCCTCCAGTCACCATAGCCCTCATCTCTCTCCTCTTCCTCTTTTCCTCTCTCCCACTCTCCTCCCCTTCTCTCTCTAAATTCTCTCAACTTTCAGATGTTGATGTCGCTCAACTCCTGACATCACACCTCCCACCCACCTCTGCCCTGGACCCCATTCCCTCACCTCTCTTGCAGACCGTTGCTCCCACCTCTGCCCTGGACCCCATTCCCTCACCTCTCTTGCAGACCGTTGCTCCCACCTCTGCCCTGGACCCCATCCCTCACCTCTCTTGCAGACCGTTGCTCCCACCATTCTCCCATTCAGATTGCGTCTGATGAATTTGTCACTCTCCACAGGCTGTGTGCTTGCAGCCTTCAAGGAGGCGCGAGTCACACTCCTGCTGAAGACAAGGACTCTGGACCCATCTGCTGTCCAGAGTTATCAACTGGTCTTTGTCCTTCCTTTTCTCTCTCAAACACTAGAACATGCAGTGGCTAACCAACTATCTTCCTTTCTCTTCCAAAACAAGCTTATTGACCTCTTCCAGCCTGTCATCAGAGCTGGTCATTACAGGCTATGAACTGTGAACCAACCAGAGAAGGGACCGGCCTCTTCCCCATCAGTGAAGCTCTTCAATCAGCCAGAGCATCCTCCCACGGCTCAGTCTTAATTCTTCTACACCTTTCTGCAGCCCATTATGCAGTGGACCACATTCTACTTCTGTCTACCCTGGCTACTTTGGGGATTGCCGACACGTTTCTTCTTTGGGTTTGACTTTTCATACCACTTCCATGCTGATAGCACTCAGAATGTCCTGTTTTCCACCATCTGACACAGTTCTCCGCACGCATCTCAGATTAACTGAAGAGCGTTTCACAGTGGATGGTGGATCACCACCTAAAGCTTAACCTTGTTAGGACTGAGATGCTTTACATCTCGTCCAGGTCCTTCCCATATCAACACCTCTTCCTCAGCCTAGACTCTACAAGCCTTTTCACCAATAGCACTCATGCTGTCAGAAGCATTGTGGTAATGCTTGACAACCAACTGTCCTTCTATTCTCAGGTTGCAGCAGTGAGTTGGGCTTACAGATTCTTTTTGTACAACATCCGAAGGATCCACCCCTACCTCACTATGTATTCTACACAGCTCCTAGTTCAGGCCCTGGTCTTTTCATGACTGGACTTCTGTAACTCCCTCTTTGCTAGTCTTCCTGCCTGTGCCATCGAACCCCTGCACCTAATCCAGAATACAACTGCACAACGTGTCTACAACCTCCCTAAACATATAAGTTATACCCTTCCTCACCTCACAGACCTCCGGTTATCACTCGCATCAAGTTCAAAGCCTTGCTGCTGGCATACAGGACAGTGAATGGGACAGCCCACTCATAACCACAAATCGTTTTCAAACCACATGTACCAGCCAGATCACTATGTTCTGCAACCAGAGGGCAACTGACTGTCCCGACTCAACGGGATCGTTCCTCTCAGACACGATCCCTGTCTCTAAAGGTCCCTAAGTGGTGGAATGAACTCCCCACGGAGGCCAGGACAGCGGAATCACTGGCCATCTTCTGGCACACACAGAAGACCTACCTCTCAGCTCTGAGACTCCATGTCAGTTCTGCCTCAATCCCCACCCCTAACACCTGCTACTTGTATTTCTTTCTGCTTATTTTGTGTGTAATGTCATGATGTGATATGGATACTGTGATCTAGTGACTGTGATGTATGGTAGTGTATGTATTTGACTTCCCTTAGTTTCTGGGCTGTCTAGTTTCAGGTTAGCACAAGTTAACTTGTGGTAATGCTTGAAAAGTGTTGTGCTCACACTCACTGGTCTGGGAACGTTATCCTGGTCTGACACTGTTGCTCATTTAACTTGAATGGATACACTTCTGTTCTCTTGTGCTGGAAGTTGCTCTGGGCAAGAGCATCTGCTAAATGAATATAACGCAATGTAATGAGTTGAAGAGGGACCTTCCCCAAGACTTACTCCATTGCTATCCTCTGTTCCAAAGGCATGTGTAAAATCATTCTTGTTGAAAGCAAAGTATCACCTGTGTATGAAAACTGACTTCTGACAGGGTTAGCATGAGGCGTGTGTTTGCGGATAGAGGGGCAGGACTGCAGGCTAACTGTGCTTTCTCCCAGTGCTTCAGGACTGTGGGGGAGGCCCTTCCACCGGGGCGCCGGGTGTGGATGGAGGAGCAGATTCTGGTCTCCCTCTGGAAGCTGGTTTCAGGTGGTGGCTTAGAGGCTCTATATCACTGATCTAGCACCATCTGAAATCAGTGTTCTTGGGGTAGGAAGAACAACACACAACCTGGAGGGAGGGGTATAGGGGTGAATGTGCAACTGGATAATATCTCCAAATTAAGGCAAGGTTATCCAAGCTGAGATGAGCTGCTGCACTCTGATACTGAGGGAGTCCTGGAGTCCGACCTGCAGCAGCTGCATCCCTCAGCTCACGTAAGACAGGTTTAGGCTGTCAGACAGATAAACTCAGGTACTAAAGCCAGGCCTAGGCTGTCAGACAGATAAACTCAGGTACTAAAGCCAGGCTTAGGCTGTCAGACAGATAAGCTCAGGTACTAAAGCCAGGCTTAGGCTGTCAGACAGATAAGCTCATGTGCTAAAGCCAGGCTTAGGCTATCAGACAGATAAGCTCAGGTACTAAAGCCAGGCTTAGGCTGTCAGACAGATAAGCTCATGTGCTAAAGCCAGGCTTAGGCTATCAGACAGATAAGATCATGTGCTAAAGCCATGCTTAGGCTGTCAGACAGATAAACTCAGGTACTAAAGCCAGGCTTAGGCTATCAGACAGATAAACTCAGGTACTAAAGCCAGGCTTAGGCTGTCAGACAGATAAGCTCATGTGCTAAAGCCAGGCCTAGGCTGCCAGACAGATAAGCTCAGGTACTAAAGCCAGGCTTAGGCTGTCAGACAGATAAGCTCATGTGCTAAAGCCAGGCCTAGGCTACCAGACAGATAAGCTCATGTGCTAAAGCCAGGCTTAGGCTGCCAGACAGATAAGCTCATGTGCTAAAGCCAGGCCTAGGCTGCCAGACAGATAAGCTCATGTGCTAAAGCCAGGCTTAGGCTGCCAGACAGATAAGCTCATGTGCTAAAGCCAGGCCTAGGCTGCCAGACAGAGGAGAGAATGGCAGGACTGGGAAAGAGGATGGTGGCACAGAGCACAGAGCTGCTCCTCTGCTTGTTTCTGGATGCTTCCCTTGCTGCTGCCGCGTCCTGCAGCACGGATGCGGGCAGTCGAAGAGTTGCCCCCCCACCAAGGCTGACCGGTTTCTTCTGGTGTTCAGAGTCTGCTTCCGTTTCTAGCACCATTTGAAATCGGTTACAATGTAGGAGGGAGATCGCCGCACAGAGCCAAGCACCGACCGGTCCAACCCAACGCTCTCCTGAAAACGCTCTCCCAGCAAGGAGGGGGAGTCCAGGAAAACACACAAACATAATAAAGAAATTCCTCCATGTGATTTATATTACATTAATGGCTTGCGCTTTTCTCCACACCAGTCTTTTGCTTTAACAGGTCGACATAAGTTAACAGGTCTACATAAGTGTTGTTTGAAAGGAGTTAGGAATTCTGCATGAGGGTTTCCATTAGCTGGTAATTACCGGTTTTGCCTGGTAAAATTTATAAAAAACTGATAAATTAAAAACTTGCCGGTCAAAATGTCCGGTAATAATGCTCATACAAAACGTAGCCTACATTTGAGCAGCAAATGTGGAGGTTTTGCTCAATCATTACTGTTCATTAAATAGTCAAACTGATTTGAGGTTGTTGTCATTCTTTCTTCAACCTAGGTGTACATTATCTTTGCGTTTGTAACATTAACTGTTATTGAAATGTGACCGGTAAGTTTCAAATTTGTCTGGTAAAATAAATTCTTTCCGGACACCGGACCAGCAAGAAAAGAATCGTAGCGGAAACCCTGTTCTGCACGTCCTGAAGTTCCGCAAACTTCTCAATCTGTGGTCACTGCAAACAGCCACTAGAGGGCACTCTGTCCTCTCCGCAAAGGGTTTGGCCAGAGTCCACAGCTCCCAGTCGCTTGGTATTGCCTGAATGACTGGCTCTGTAATCTGCTTGCTCATATGTACATGCTTAATCGCCAGTAGCGCTCAGGGCTCAGGAGAGCTTGTTGCATTTTGTAAGTGAGTATTCTCTGCACTTTGAATACGGTCACTGTTATTCAGTCAGAGTACCACATAAAAGGCTGCAGGACTCATTATCGTAGAGTCCTGCACCTACGCTAGCATGCTAACCGCCTGCATTAGCACACCAGTACTGTACGTGCCCCTTTGGATTTTTTTTTGTCTTTGAGATAAGCTATATATATATATTTTGAAATTGTATATAAACGTATATATGAAAAACGTATTAGTATTTAAACAGGTGCACTACACTGAACGTGTCAGGGTGACACATACTATCTTTCCAACAAGGCATTGGGCCAACAAAGAAACCAACCCAACAAATGCTTCTCTTTATCAAACTAATTTAGACTTTCCATATTTCTCAGCGTTAGTTAGACAGAAAGAACTGGATACCAACTGGTTTAACCGCCCTGATCCGGGTTGTGCAAGGTCAGAAGTGGCTGTTTTGGCAGGGAACTCTGAACTGTACAATCATGGGTCTGAACCAAGCTGTGTCCTTGAGGAAGTTAATAAAGTCTGAGCTCCAAGCCACTCCCCACTACCCCCACCCAATGAGCAGCTCTAAGCACCATTCCAAGCCACTCCCCCCTACCTGCACCCAATGAGATGCTGTTACCTCAGTGAATGGAGCTAAACGCTTCAGCCTGGAATGTGGAAGTCACCTTGAGGCTCACTGCACTTTAACATTACAGATAACTGGCCAGTTTTAATTCAAACAATATTTGACAGGCTTTGTTACACCTTAATCTGAATAATAAAGTCTATTAAAAGGTAAGGAACAAACAGCCAAGTGCTGTAAGGCTTTCCTGGAAGGGAACAATGGTGCAGTGTGTGGCTGAGGGGAAAGCGGAGCCGGCCGTTCCTCTGCAGCACAGTGGGCTAAGTGTGCCCATGTCAGCGCCGCTCTGAGCCTGTGGGCGGCTAACAGGGGCATCTATGGGACCCATTTGTACACCCATTTGACCAATGCAAATATCCCTCCCACCATCAGCTGAAGCTCTGCTGCACCCCCCGCTTCAATGAGCATGTGCTGGCCACACCACTGCTTCAGCAGTTACAGGAGAAACGGCAAACCCAACAAACCCACCCAACGCGACGCCGCAACGCCTCAACACCGCAACGCCGCAACGTCGCAACGCCTCAACGCCGGAACGTCGCAACGCCGCAACGCCTCAACGTCGGAACGCCTCAACGCCGGAACGCCGCAACGCCTCAACGCCTCAACGCCGCAACGCCTCAACGTCGGAACGCCGCAACGTCGCAACGCCGGAACGCAGCTGTGCAGGTACCTGCTGCCCGGCAGAGGGGTGGGAGGGAAGAGACCAGTCTGAAGCGTTCTCTGCCGGAGAGCCTATCTGAGGTTCTGTGGGACTACCACATCTGGGTAAAAGGTCAATAGATTATTTTGTGGCCTTAAAACATCACTTTGGTTTAAAATGTTACGTGGAACCAAATAAACTTTAATGGTCTCTGTGATGGAAGACCCAGGTCTGTTCCCAGCCCCTCGTTTCCCATGGCAATCCGGCTCTCTGCCCCGCAGGAACCCAGCCGTAGGAACACTGCAAAGGGTCTGTCTCAAAGCCAGACACAGAAATCCCCCATGATGCACCGGGAAAATGAAGCATGTCCATGCTCCGCACATCATTTATTCAGTCTGTTTATTTCAGGATAAGCTTGTATGCAACATGACATCAGGAGTGATCAGATAAAAAAAAATCAAACTATTTTACTGTAATCCGAACAGAGGAAGCAATCTAACATCTGCTTTGATTTTAACAATGAGAAACAGGTTCTACCTACTGTCAGAGAGACACACAGACAAGAATTACATATGATCTTTTCTCAGACTGCTAGTTTTGAAAATGAATGAAGCATTGAAATGCTAGAGTAAGAAATGCATCAGAAACAGGGCAGGCACACAGAGGCCAGCTTCCTACACCCTCTGCAGAAAGCAAAACCTTTCCAGTCGTGTGTGTGACCGGCGAGCTGAGCACTGCGGCACAGAATCTCACCCGCCACACCCGCCACACGCGAGCCACGACCGGCACACACCCGCACACACCCGCACATACACAGCCCTGCAGGACTGTTTCTTCTGCATCATTTTGGCATTGAACAACAGCAGATTAGCCAGAGTTACAATCAATAAATCTCCCAGATTAATGCACACACACAGCCACACTATAACCAACTTAAACAACACAATTCAAACTGTCCTCAGAACAAGCAGAGTCCAAAGTTCAGGAATTAGGTTAGGGAAAGGCGTGTGGCTCGGGGGGTACAGCCAGATCAGCTTCAGTTAATCAGCCTGGGGATTTGCACCGGGCTCTTGTCCCAGCACGAGGAAGGCCTTGCGAATGCACAGCACGCTGCTCGCTGCGGCAGAGGCTGCGGGAGGCACACACACAGCACACGCTCTTCCTCTGTGTGCAGGGCTTTCTGGCAAGTTTTCTTTCCTGCACACAACAATCTAGTCTGATTGGTCTATACGACCATGTGACATACTGGAGCCAATCACAGATGAACAGACATGGCAGGGACTGTAAGCCCCATGATTCCCATCAGAGGCACAGGGCTGCACAGGGCTGCACAGGGCTGCACAGGGCTGCACAGGGCTGCACAGGGCTGCACAGGCACAGCTTCAGATCCATGTAAAAATCCTGCTTCCTCATGCAGTTCAGCCAGGCTGTGTATGCAATGCAGAGCCAAACTTCACACCCACTTTCCATTACTCTGGATATGACTCAAGTGTCTATTTTTCAAGGCCACCCTTCAAAGAACTCTTTATTGAAAAATAAATTCATTCTGCTTATGAATAAATTTACATTCACTGGTCAAAGACCACTAACAGAAATTTGAGGCAAGTTAACAAAATACATCTCACGTTTATCTGAAAGTGATCTTTTACGTTATGATCAATTTAAACAAAACATGTTTTTACATTTTAAAAAGCAAACCAGTAAGTGCAATGAACTATTTTTCTAAGATATATACACAAAAAGAAAACCTTCATGTCAGAGGCAAGGACTAGTAACAGAGGCTAATGAACGTCAAAGGCTGGAGGGAATTTGATGGCAAAATATACACAACAGCACAAGTATTTAAAAGAAGTTCTTCTGAGTGTTCTGAGATCCCCGCACTACTGCAGCATATATAACAGGGAGAGTGCAAATCCAAAACCTCAGCAAAAGGCGCCTTTGTTCCCTTTACTTATGGACATCAGCCAGGCTTCAGAAACATGCAAAGCTTACAGGAAACGCCAAGCGAGACTCAGGGGCTCCCGGCCCTCAGCAGCCTCTCGCCCCAGCAGAAGCAGTCTTTCACGGCTGCTCTCTCTGTACGTGCTGCAGTGGGATATTTCAATACTTGGCTGCAGGAGCATTTTTAGATTAGACAGGGGGAAAAAGTCTTCCTTTACATAAACACATATTATTTGCATATGTTCTGAGCCACCTGGTGTTCCACAGCAGACTGCTGAGCCAGAGGTGGCCAGTGTGGCAGACGGGTTGGAAAGAAGCGCAGAATCATCGCCCCTGAGGGAGGACATCGGGACAGGCACTCTAATGTACAGGAACAGTCCGATTAAGGCTCTTCGCGCTGGAACAGAAACACACAGAGCGTTACGCACTGCCGGGTTCACAGCACTGCCCCCATACAGTCCGACATACACCCAACAAACAACAGCTGTATAACATCACAATTCAAATCCTTACTTTGACAAAAATGAATACAGTCCATAATTTAGCATGGATAAAAAAATTTTATCTTCAATATCACAGAAATCTGATTCAGCATGTGTGTGATCAGAGTCTAGCTTTAATAAAAATGTAATTACTTACACCATGGACAGTCTAGAGTCTAGAGTCCAGCTTCATTAAACTGGCCATGCTGCCGTGCAGTGTGTATTTAACAGGAGAGCTGCAGCAGCAGGCTGTGAACAGATTCTAACCAATCAGCTAAACAACAGAAGATTGAAGAATCAGGAGATACCTTCAGCAGGCATTGGATTTTTTTGAGCTTATCATTTCTTGGGTGTCAGTAGGGTCCAGGGCACATTCACCTGTGGTGTAGTGGCTGTACAGTGTGTTCAAACAAGGATATATTGTCAGTAGTGTCATTAGCTCCTAGGGTTCACTGCTACGCTGACAGTACATGAAGCGAGTGTGCTGACACACAGGTACATGATGAGGTGTTTGAAGCACAGGAAACGGTGGCGTTAGTCAGCTGCTCAGTGCTGAAAGCAGATGAAATCATCATCATCAACGTTCTCCCGTCGCTTAGCTGGTCATGCTGACTGCTTGCCAACCGTAATGTGACCGCTTTCTGAACGCGGAGGACCATGGTGCTGGAAGCGTGCGGGACGCCTTAAAAACGATAAAAACGCTCAGCTGGAGCTTCTGTCCGGACTCCCATACTGGCACACGCCGCTCCGCGCGAGGTCATTCATCTGTTTCAAATCACCGCCTCAATTTAATTTAAACTTTCATTGGCAACGCATTTTCTCAAAGTCTTTCACTTGGCTGGATTACTTGTGCCTGTGTGCCTGAGATCATGTCCTATAAGGCATTAGTGAGTTTAATTTGGGGCAGCTACAGTCTTCCAAGAGTCTACCATTGCTGACGTGCCAGGTAAAGTTTACAATCACACACAGACAAAAGGAACATCAGCAAAGCATCTGCAGTGATTGAAACCGGAGGTCCAATTTAGGGGAAAAACAAACTACTTCAAGTGCTCTCAATTCTTGAGGAAATCCAAGTACTCTTAAACCATGGAACATGCAGAACTTCCTCCGGTTTGCCCATTAACGCGCAGGACTGCGAGTCTCATTCTGGGAGGGAGGAGAGTCAGAGGGCAGGCGCTGGCGCTTCTTACCATGCTGACAGCGTGCTACAATTTCTCTGTCTCTTCAGCATCTACGTTGGCCGGCTTTCGTCTGCAGCCCAGGGGAGAGATGCAAGCCAGTGTCAATTAACTGTAATCACGGAGGGAGGGCCAAAGATGGAGGTGGAGAGGGCTGACAGCCATGCCCCCAAGTGCCAGATACCCTCCTCCAAACCGCTCATGTCCCACAAGCCCCCCTCACCAGCCCACGCCACCCCAGGCAGAAACAGCAGGGTCACAGACCGCATGCGGGTGCCTGCCACAAGGCTGCAGCAGGGTCACAGCCGCATGCGGGTGCCTGCCACAAGGCTGCAGCAGGGTCACAGACCGCATGCGGGTGCCTGCCACAAGGCTGCAGCAGGGTCACAGACCGCATGCGGGTGACTGCCACACGGCTGCAGCAGGGTCACAGACCGCATACGGGTGACTACCACACGACTGCAGCAGGGTCACAGACCGCATACGGGTGACTACCACACGGCTGCAGCAGGGTCACAGACCGCATACGGGTGACTACCACACGGCTGCAGCAGGGTCACAGACCGCATGCGGGTGACTGAGGGGATCCCTGCACAGCACAGCGGCTGTGGGAGAGGAGAGCCACCACCGCGACCCCAGTGATGCAGCAGCCCGACACAGATTCACTGTGTGCTTCAGCAAGCCACTTAACCCGAGCAGCTATTAATATTCCACTAAAACAGCAAAAGCCAGATACGCCCACTGACTGACATTACTCACAACCAAAACACCTCCAAAATGCGAGTTACGTTTTAAGTTTTAAATTTCCCTGCACACTTATTTATTTATTCAGTAAAAGTGCCAGTTATACTGGCAGTGTGACTTTTATTATTTCATGTTCATTAATGAGAGGTGAGAGGGATTTAGGGTTAGGGTGAGAAGGAAAAAAAGGATCAGCTCTGCTATTTAATTAGGCCGAGATGCTTGACCAAGACATACACACAGAAACAGAAATACACACAAGCACACGCGTTCACACAAGCATGTGGAGAGAGACATGAAGCAGCCAGAGGAAGGAGATATGTGCAAGCACACAGCCCTGTGGCGGCTAAACAGAATGTGCTCACCCCTTCTTCTTCTCTTTCATCAGGCAACACGCGGCTACAGCAACTAGAGAACAAGCAAACCCACAACACACATACAGTCACGTGCCGTGCTCTTCATAACTTTTCAGACTTGACTAAAGAGGAAAAAAATATTTCACAGAAAAATGTACATTCTGGGCCATTTTTCTGCTTTGAAAATTTGATAAGCAGCGAAAAAGTGATAGTTTAATCTTAATAAGGTTGCACAGAGCAAAGTCATATTGTTAACTCCATCCCAGAAATCAGGACCCATTCATTTGTTTAACCAACCCATTTACACAGTTTTTCAGTATGAACAGACACTGAGGGCAGTGTTTACACATATGTGTCTGTGTGTCAGTATATAAACAGGGCAGCCGAAGCGTAAACCCTTTCGTTTCTTTGCAATCTTAATTTCAGGTGTGCTGTTGCAGTCGTGGTTCATCCCACTGAACAGTATCCTTGCATACAAAGTACGGTGAAAAAGGGGCCCAGGCCAAGTGCCTCTGCTCCAGCTCAGAGCTGCTTAATGTTAATGTTCCTGAGGTTTGGGCAGATACTTACCCATCAATAGGAGTATAGGTATCCCAAAACCTAAGCCTGAAAAACACATGATTTTCATATTACAGGAAATCAATTAAAAAGTTTTTAAAAGATCATGATATAGAATACATTACACAACACAGGGACAAATTATGCCTAAACATGTGACAGCCTGTGACAGCCATGCGTGTCTACAGTAGAGAGGTAGACAGCTTTCCCCACTCTGAGGTTTACACTCTTTCCGCGAGCGTCCCATGCTTCCAGGCCGCCATACACAGGAGCCCAGAGAGGCCCCGCTCTTCAGAAACAGCTGCCTGCCGGGACCTGGCAGAACACCTGGCGGGCTGGCACACGCCCTGCTGAGGTCACTGATCATGTGACTTCCCAGACAGACTACAGGGTGAGTTTAAGAAGGAACCGAAGAAAACCTCCGAACAGATAAGGCAATCCCATGAGATACAAACCTTCTCAAACCACGCATCTTTGGTTCAACATTCCAGTCAATTTTAAATTAGATACTCCATCAAATAATTCAACACGTTCAAAGTCAGACACTTATACAACTTCAGTTCATATTATGTATAGTGAATTGTAGCCGTAACATGCTAATTACAACATTAATAGTATTTGCGACTGCCAGCCATCCTGTCAGCAATGGGTGCCTTCCCCTGCCATGGTATCAGGTCTGGTCAGTGAGCCCACTGGCTGGCAATAATTGACTTTCAATGATAAAACCAAGACCAGCAGTGCAGTGTCAACTGCTGGTGAACAGTGTTTCATAATGCCAACTATATTTTTTTCAGAAATTGTCTATAATTCTCATTTTTTAATTCTCATCATGTAAATTAACAAAATACCTGTTCTTTAAGATACTGCATTTAAACAGGTGCAAAAAAGCAAACAAATAAATATATATGGTACAGGCCTACATGCATCGGACTACCCCTACAGCTTACAAGTCAACAGTGCCCTGTTGTGGGCCAATGAGAACAAAGAAAGCCTGTCACAGTCTTTCAAAGGTCTCTAACATGTGCACTAAAAACATTTCAAAAGCGAAACTTCAGCGCACACATTTCCAGACAGCAGTGCTGCAGCACAGAATAGGCGGTAGCTTACCGTAAGATAAGAGTCCAGTTCCAGAATGTGGTGGCTCTGTAGCTGGAACAGCTGCAAACCAGAGCAAAAGCACTTCATATTACAGGACTGCGACCAAATACAGTCAGTAATGTGAGAAGCCTGGTGGCACAGGCTTCAAATGTGAGATAAAATTCCAAACATGAACCTGTTACAAAATGCAAAGGGATCTTTAGAGACAAAGGCAACTCCTTCTGTAGGAGCTGAAACAGCAGCACCGTACCTGTGGACCCACAGACCCCCACCAAGCTGCAGCGTGAGGGGGGGGCAGGCTCTGGAGCTGGTGCAGCTTTGCAGAAATCCCTTTTCCTACACTGACACATTCCATACAAAACGGTCTACAGACAAGCTGCTTCTGCTCATCCCTGTCAGAGTTTGCTGCCACTCTATCTGAGGATACTAACTGGCTAGACGTGTCCCCCATCCATTTTCTAATGAAAATATTTCATGTTTGCATGGAAAAAAGCTCATTCTGACCAAGTTCCTCGTGTTTCCTGCTGAAATCAATGGTTCGAAAAGTATGACTCAGATTCAGACATGCCTTGAAAAAGGCAAAAGCCTATTTCAAGCCTGTGAACCCCATCATTTTAGTAATTAGTTGAAATAAATGCAACTTACCACTTGCGGTGGTAGTTGTAGTGGTAGTCGCAGTGGTAGACGCAGTGGTAGTCGTACTTCTTGTGGGTACTACAACTGCAGAACACAGAAACACAGTGATGTTGGAAAACAACAAAAAGAAAGAAAAAACCCTGGATAAAGTTTCTGTCCACTGTCTGTCCATTAACACCCAACTTTAATTACTGTGCAACATCCATAAGAGCAGACCGTGGTCTCTGAATCTACAGGAAAATACAGTAAATCCACCTAACTGTTAGCCCATTCATTTAAAGCAGGAAAAGGAACATTAACCACGGGCAGAAGAATATTGCAAAAAGGAATATATTTTTCATTAACTGATTAATCTGTTGGTTACATTTTACAAACATTTCATTCTGTTATGAAATAACAAACAGCTATTTCAGACAGTACAGTTTGCTCTATATACTTCAATATTATACCAGCCTGCAGTACTGCTGGGAGAGGTGTCACAGCTTAACACATCTGCCATTGCACCTTCAGTGTAATATTATACTCTGTATACATTCAGCAAGCCCCCAGCACCACTGTGGCCACAGGGCTGGATATGCTGAGACAGAGGCGATCCTCAGAGTAACAACAACAACACGCTCAGTGAATTTAAAGCTATCGTTAAGAGCTGGGAAACAGAGTCTATTGGGAATTGCAAATGTTTTTAGCTGAAAATTGATTGCTTTTGCACTTGTAGCACTTTGCACTTTCTACTTGTCCTTTGTCTTTTTGTGTATTTTTAATGCTTATGTAATTTTTGTTTTGTCTGAAACTTGATGTGCTGCTTTTCTTGCCCAGGTCTCTCTTGTAAAAGAGATTTTAATCTCAATGGGACAAACCTGGTGAAATAAAGGTTAAATAAAATAAAATAAAAAAACAGAAAATAATGCTCTCAAAACAGAAGGATGTGAATAACATCCAAATTAGAAAAGAAAGTCATCTACTGTGTCCAAACTTACTTTTTTTGCATTCTGGAACACTAGGTGACCAACTGCCACTGTCCAAACAGACCAGTTTCTTTTCCTTATCGCCCTCAAAGTCATAACCTTGATCACATGCATAGACCACGTAGTTTTTGGGTGAATAGGGCGGAGGTGGTCCTTCCTTGCGAACAGCGTGGGGAATGTTAGGAACCGGACAGGAGACAACTGCAAGAATGAGAATGAAACAGTTACAATAGCATTTTACACACCAAACCAAACTCCCTAACATCGCAGGACCAGAGAGCTGAGTCTCTCAGAACTCATCTCTAACAGACAGTATATTTGTAAGCTGTTTATAGTCTGGCTCTAGTATAAATGCAGGAGTATGAGCTGGACTTACAGCTGCATTAAAGCTAAAAGCAGACTGATTAAAAACAGGCGCTGATCTTCATGACAACACAGTACCAAAAATAACTAAAACAAACAACAGCAGAACATTTGCCAAGGGTGAAACGTAGTCAAGAAGCCATCATTGCACCAGCTAAACCAGGTCGTCAAAATGATGCCAAACTAAATGACTAGCAAGTGACCCACACTGACAGCAGTAGGATTTCCTCTAACACTGCATGCAGGCTCCCAAAGGCTTCGGGTCCTCTTTTCACCTACAGCTGGATAATTTTTGTTAAACACAACTGACCAAATAGGTTTCATATAACTGACTAACATGTTCATAATTTTCTTCGCATGTTGTTAGCAGATGTCTGGGCAGTGGCCGAAGGCCTGCCTGCAGCTCCTGAAGGGAAACCTCTGTTGCTCCTCCCTCCTTCTCTGACAACATCACTTCATCCTACACCTGAATCCACTGCTAACTTTAACATAACAAAAATGTTTCTCCTGCATATTTTTGAACATGGCCAATTATAATCCAAGAATTTTTAAATAGATTGCAGCATATTCTAAAAAAAGAAAAGTGTTTCAGCATCTATTTTCCAATACAATGCCTTGACATTCCTGTCTTTCTTTAATAAGACTCAGTTCTTACAGTGTGTACCAGTGTAGGATAAGTCATCTCTGTGCATTATGGGCTGTTGCACAATGTACACGATAATGAGGAAGACCACCTGACAGTGAAAAGCTCACTCTCCTGTTTCAGCATGTAAACTGGCTAACGTCAGCAAAGCCGAAGCAGAAAGACCCGGAAAGGCATACCTGTGCAGCTCGGTGGTGAAGGCACGTACGTCTTCTCTGCACCGCAGTACACCTGCAGCGGGCCCGAGGGGCTGTAGCCCTTATTGCAGGCGTACTCTATCACATCTCTGTAGAGCGTGAACCCGGCCTCAGGAGGGTTCAGGATCCTTCCATTGGGAATCTCAGGAGGGCCTTCACACCGCACAGCTGAGGGAGTCAAACACCAGCCACATTCAGACATGCGCATGTGTGGAAGCGGCCTGAGGGAGGCGCTGTTGCAGAGGGCCTTTCAGCCTGGCACAGCAGCCAGGGAGGCTTGCAGGGACACAGGGGAGACAGCGCATACCTGCTGTATGTAAGCAGGACAGATGCTGTAGCTGAAGGTAGGGAAACATGCTTTTTCTACCACTCATTCGAACTTCTATGATTATCAACACGTCATGAACTGTAGAGATGACCTTTAAAGTCAACATTAAATTAGCTACATTATTTGGTCAGCTAATGTAACAGTTAACTTCTGCAGACTTTGCAGGTCACAGTTGTTTGTTTTTACTAATCATCCAATACTGCGAAATATTCACAAATATTCAAAGAATGTTAAAGCTCCATTCCGTTATAAGGTCATGAATCCGCAGGAGACATGACATCATGGAACCATTTCCTTATTAAGCGATGTGATGACATCACCAATGCACCCACTGAGGCACAGCCCGATCTGCACTTTCACCATACGCACTGCATGTGCACACTGAATTCTGAATAAGATGGACCATCGGAGTACAAATCAAAGCAACAAAAAAACCTTCTGCATTCTGTACTGGGGGACTCAAAGGCATTGGGTGCATAAAAGGTATTTTTCCAAATGATATTTCACCCCTCATTCCTGCACAGGTACACAGACACGCCACTTACCCTCACACAGAGGAACACGGTTCGTCCATCCGAAGTCAAAACACTGTCTGTACGATGGGCCCACAAGCTCATAGCTGAACACAGAGAGAAGGCAGTGAGCTATGAAAAACAACTACACACACACAAACACACACACACACACACACACATATGTATAATATGCATGTATATATATATGGAATATGTAAGGTTTTTTTTTTGTTTTTCCACACTGAGATTAAATGAAATGGCTGATCAGACGTGTTTCCTGGCTTTGGAACACTGCTTACACCTGTGTGGGCTCCTGCACATTTGGTCGTTTTAAACGCAGACGCTGATGCATGCAGATCCTACTCAGGTTCTTCCCTGAACAGCTGCACAGCGAGTACCTCACTGCCAAGACACAGTCTCGCCCGATGATTCAGTGACTCTTCTCTCCAGCCACCGCACTCATGAAAAGGTGCGCACATTTGAGCGTTAATTGTGCACACCTTAAAAACTTACACAATCCTATATGCAATCCTACTGTCTACATATCTGTTTATATATGTCTCTTTTCTCAGCCTTTTGTGATTTTTTCACAGTTCAGTGATCAGCTCACACACTAGAGACTGCCATGTATATGCGGTCATGCTGTCATGTTTGGGAGGGGGGGTGTGTCCATTGAGCAGACACTGAAATGCTGCTCACTGGTACCCAAACCGTCAATTAAGCAGCTGTCAGTCACCAGCACAGCCGTCAATTTTAAAATCAACCCTTCGACAAATTTTTCTTCTCAAAACTCTTCAAAAATAAAAGAGGACCATTAAACACTACTCGGCACATCACGGATGGCATTTATCCGTCTTCATTCTTCTGTCGGCAGCTCAGGGACCGTCACAAATGTGTGTCCTTTAGCTACACTGCCAGAGCTCAGTTAGCTGAGGCACCTTGAATTCAGTTTACAGGACATGCTCACTTCTGATCATGAAAATTCTGAAATTCAGCTGCTACAAAACATTAAAATACCTGCCAGACAGGGTACAGTACCGTGAGACTTCAGACCAAAATTTCCCAGAACAGCGGGGAAGCATGTCAAACCACTTAGTCATCTACTGCCCCAAACCACACTGCCAACTGCCTACACTACACAGCATGCAAAACTCTGTTTGCAGGGTAAACAGTCAACACCGGTCTCAGCTGCTGCATTTCTTTCACTGTCTAATCTGAAGCCAAATTTTTAAAAATGGTTGGCCTTGTCACTAAAAAACTCAGGACACTGTTGTATGACCATGGATGTGGATGATTCAGTCATCTGAACACTACCTTTTCAGAGGATTTAACGCTGGAGAACCAGAAGGTTCCTGTACCTACTGTATATGTTGTGCTGTACCGACGTTACACAGTTTTGTTTTAATTATATTGTCTGCACAGCAGAGGGCGCAAATACAACTAAACCGCTCATCATCTTCAGCTACACTTCAGAAGTCTTTATAACAGAAGAATCCGTCATTTACAAGTAGAAACACATTCTGATTATAATTCTAACAAGAAATCGCTCAAAAACACCGTTTGCATGTTTCATACATCAGGAATAGACAAGGAATCTTGTTCCGTCATAACTTTATTATTTTGGGTTAAGTGGGTTAAGGGTACAGCAGCAGTGCCCCAGCGGGGAATCAAACCAGCAACCTTTCGGTTATGAGCCCTGCTCCTTCCCCGCTATGCCACACTCCTGCCCAAAGCGACCTGAGTGCGACTGCTGTTCTCACGGCATCCACACCGGCCTCTGTCAAACGGCACGGAACATGAGCGCTAACGATCCGCCTGGAATGCTACAGGCCGGCCGATGAGGGAAGCATCCCCGCCTCAGCCAGAGAGCCGGCGCCACGATGTCAACGCGTCAACCAGAGGCTAACAGCAGCACCAGCACGGCCACAGACGGCCATGACTCACTCTGACATGCTACAACAACAATAATGATAGAGTAACTTTTCTGGCGATCTAAGCGGCTAACGGCGGACTGAGCTCGGTGTGCAGCGAAAGGGCGTGTGCCGCCGTGCTCTCCTCCCTCCCGGTGCGGACGGGACGGTCGAGTGTTTTATCCAGTAATTATGCAGACTGACCTCTCAGCACTGCGTGGCTTTTTACTCCAGTCTTATTCTAAGTCTCGGCGTTTTACCTGGCATATCAAACGACAAAAATAAATAAATCCGCCTTCTCAGAACCTTCCCTGGGTTAGGTGATAGGTGTGCTCGCTGATTTTATCTTAACAAGCTAAGCGAGCGACAGTTTAGGGGGAGAAAGCCTCTGTACATTATCCTGAGCACATGCTAAAAATGAAAAACGCGCTGCTGCCAACGTAAATGTCCATCAAAAAACCACGTGACCCTTCCAGCCCCCGACCGTGTGAGGACGAGAGCAACCGCAACCTGAGGAACCTACACACCGCCAGAACAATGTTTCACTTCTCACCACGGAGCGATCCAGCCACTTCTGGCACCAGACTAAATACGTTTGACTGGAAGGAGTTTTCTCTTGGAAGCCAGCTTGTTCAGCTAGCACAGCTATACTGGGATAGCGAACCTTAGTACTCACCCCTCGTCACAAAAAGCACGAACTGTTGCGCCAAAATCAATCCCTTCGTCCATATCAAACCTCCCGTGAGTAATTTCTCCGGGAGAACCACATGATTTTTCTGAAAATAAACACCGACAAGAAATAAGCATCTGAATAAGAGAAATGTGAATTGTTAAACAGGCGAGAATGTAACTCACTTTCACAGAGGAGTTTCGGTGAGCTCCACTGCCCAGCTGCGCAGGTGATGTCGCTGGAGCCGCCCGCCCTCACGTAGCCCAGGCTGCAGACGAGCTTCGCGGTGCTTCCGTCGGGGAAGCTGTCGCTGCTCAGGCTCTCCTCAGACAGACCCAGGCCCGCCGGCAGGGTGGGTTTTTCACACTGTGCTGGAGACAGGAATGGGAGACACGGGACTCAAAACTGGAGCTTTTTTACTGGCACCGAGGCTAGCTGACTGACTGGCGGGTTTAGCTCCGGCTGCTAGCGAATTACCTAAACCAGGGATATGCCAACTAGCATAACTAGCTAACCCGCATATGAAAATTAATATTAGACGTAGCCGTTGAGCCAAATTAGATATCATTTGCCAGGCAGCTGCGTTTGTAGCTTTATCTGATCTCACCTTTTCCACCGACGGGAAAGATAAGGAACAGAAGTAACAACTGCGGCGAAAGACGCCAACAAGAATCCCCAAAGCACGGCATTTTAATCTTTCAGCGAGACAGACACTCTGATCCACTGCCTCTTAACCAGTGTTAACTACAGCTTCTCCTGACTCCAGATCCTTAAGAGGGACTCCGACCCCGATCCGAAAATAACATCCGTTGGGTGGCAGCGGGCTGTTTGTCTATTTCCCGAAAGTAAACCGCGACAGCAGGGCGTGTACTTCCTGAGAAAACAGTTACTGCTGCGCAACGCCGCGTCACTACAACGCGCCTGATGTCGTCATACAATGCGACTGACAAAAGAACAGCACGTGGACATGCCGTCGCCTGGTAACCGCGCGCGCCCTTTGAAGCTCTTCACACATACAGCGCGATTTGTCGTTACGATTTTTTCGCGTCGCCCTGTATGTGTAAAGACCTTAAGTTTGTCTCGTAGTGTCGTTGTACTGTGTTGAGTGAGTCAAACCCAAGTGCGTGTTTCCCTTTCCTTCTAGCTGGGTATATTCAAAGTTACAGTGTCAAAAGGCCAAGACCACCACCTCACAGTTTGACGTAGTCCGCACTTAGGCAAGAGAAAATCCAGTGCCCAGTGTGTTATATCTAGTTTCTTCAGTCCCCTCTACCTGTCCATGCCTATTTCCTGTTTCACCTGCCTATTTGTGCTCTTGTCATACTGACACCAACTGTTTGAAATAAGTAGTGCAAGTACAATAAATAAAATATCTAAACACAAAATCATCCCGCACACTGGCCCCTAGCTGTATTCTGTTGGCTGCAAGTGTTACAGGTGGTATGTGTATCTATGTGTTTCAATATGATGTTACGTGGGTTGGCGAGCGAGCGAGTATCGAACTGAGGTTCTTACTGCTCGCTGCCAACCCCTTAAAGCCAGCGTCGTTGCCAGTTGAGCTAAAGGCAAATTGCCGTTAGCCTGTCGGCGACAACGCTACTTAACCAGGTCTCAGGGGGAGTGACGTAGCTGCTGCAACCACTCGGCTACCTGCTACCCGCTACCTAAGGCTTTACGCAGGACTCACACGAGCTAATACTTCAGCTCTGCTACACAAGCACAATAACCAAAAACAAAGGAGCCTACAGTACATTTGAATACATTTTACTATAATATATCACGTGTGGACATTTAACCTTTGTCTGCACATTCCTCCCTTTTTAACTTATGTCTTTAGGGCCAGAGGTTACTATTGCATGGCTCCGTGATGGAAGTGATCTTTACCACCAGTTCTTTGATTAGATTATTCTGCATGTCAGTTCTTCTTATCTGAAGTTCACTCTCAGTCCTGTGTTTCAGGCCATGTGGTCGGCCTATAGTGAGGGCATCGAGGCTCCGCCCCCAGCAGTGAGGGCATTGAGGCTCCGCCCCCAGCAGTGAGGGCATTAAGGCTCCGCCCCCAGCAGTGGAGCACTGGAGGTGCTACAGGGGTTCCAGGGATTCAACGCACAGCTTCGACCGGTTCATCGCCATGACAACACTGACGCCCTGACACTACCATGGAGCAATGATCTCTGCCTGCACTGTGCGCTGGTGGAGGGGAAGGGGGGGGGGAGAGGCTGTAGCCTGCTGCCACCACCATCCCACCACCACCAGTGCAGAGTCTGACGGAGGAGGAGGTGCTGGAGCAGGAGCAGGAGGACCCTGAGTCAGCCCTGTGTTGCGGGAGTGTCATGTTACCATTTTTACATGTAATCCATTTATACAGCTGGATATTTACTGAGGCAATTGTGGGTTAAGTACCTTGCCCAGGGGTACAGCAGCATTGCCACAGCAGAGAATTGAACCAGCAACCTTTCAGTTACTAGCCCTGCTCCTTATCTCTACACAACACCAGGCAGATTTCGATAAGTACGTTCAGTCATATTCATGCTGGAATGTCCATTTTCAGCCAAGTTTGAGCTACTTGGCAGAGGGGTCTGCCCAGCTTCATCACCAACATGCCCGGGTGCTGTTGTTCTCTGGCCAAAAAGGTTTTCCTGACCTGTATGAGGAAGGATCTGGAATATCCTCTTGGTTTCAATGCTGTGAAGAGGGTTTTGTGTGCGTTTGTGTGTGTTTTTTTGTGTGCAGATCCTGTGGAATCTCAGTAATTGGGATTTGATTAATCCCTTGAAGGTGTGTTTTGGGTGGAGACAGCCCTTGTGTAAGAGTGCGTGTGTGTCTGTTTCTTTAAAGAAGGTTCTTGTGTCTAAGATGTGTGTTTGGGGAAATGAGGGTCCCTTGTATGTGGTGGTGTCCAGAAAGTCTATGTTTTGAGTATGTGTGGTGTGCTTAACTATGATGGATTCGTGGTGTGTGTTGAGGATTTGTACAAAGTGTTTAAACTCTTCTAAACTATGTGTCCATGTTCCCCATATATCATCTAAATATCTGAAGTAATGTGTTGGTAGTTTGGGGCATTTTTCAAATACAGTCTCCTCCCAGTGTGCCATATAAATGTTGGCATAGGCTGGTGTAAATTTCTTGCCCATAGCCTTGCCACTGATTTGTAGAAAGAACTCTTCGTTAGGCTGATTTCTAAGAGTTGTAGGAGAATTGTATTTGGGCGGCTGTTGTCCGGGTATTTCTCCATCCAGGTTGTTACTGCTGTTAGTCCTGCGGTTGTGTTTATGTTTGTATATAGGCTGTCAATGTCAATGGTAAACAGGATGGCCTCTTCCACTACTGTGGTGTTTTTGATTTTGTTTACAAAATCATATGTGTCCTTGATGTAGCTGTCATGTTTTGTGGAGAGTGGATTGAGAAAACGGTCTGTATATTCAGCGATCCTGTAGGATTCACTGTTGCAGTCTGAGACAATGGGTCTCCCTGCTGGGACCTCATATGGTGCTGGCCAAGAAGCTGGCGGTTTGTGTATTTTAGGGAGGAGATAAAAAATCCTAGGTCTGGGACTCTCCTCCCCCATCAGGTACATTTACATTTACATTTATTCATTTAGCAGACGCTTTTGTCCAAAGCGATGTACAAAAGTTTGAGTTTTCTGTGGAACTCCTGGATTTCTCCTTTGAGGGTTTCCTTCTGTTTTCTGTGGATGCCCACTGTGGGTATGAATGATAGTCCTTTGTTGAGTAGGTCCAGTTGTGCCTGTGTGGGTGTGAAGTTGTTTGCTAGGAGCACAATGTTCTTATTCTCCTTCCTGCTTGTTCTTGGGCTTATGGGGGTCCTCAGTTTAAATGTGCCAGCCAATGGTCCAGCATCCTGGTTGCCGTGGCACCCGTCCAGTGGATGTCATCCTGTGTGGTGGTGAAGGCATCCTCCGGGAGTTTGGGGATGTGTGGCGTGCTCCTCCAGATGTGCTAATGTCCTGGTGCATGTAGGAGTTTATACCTGCATCTCTTACCACAGACTTCAGGACCCAGAGCTATTCCCAAGCTTTAAGTAACCATTGTGCTATGAGACATAACTGATCATAATTTCTTTGTTTCAAAAACATTTCTTCAGAAACTGTAGCATTTTAACATAACAATGTCATTTAATATGAGCTGTATCCAGCTGTATCTGTCCCATCGGCAGGTTTGGGAAAAGATCCAAGTGGACCTCAGACTGTGAATGATACACAGAATTCTGAAAGAGGGAAAGCCTGTCGCGCAGCACTCGTTTCCGATGTCCTCTTTCTCAATACACTTCCACAGACCTCCCAATAAACACAGTACATTAGCAATGTTTTGCAATGTGCGGAAACGCATCGAAACCCACACACAAGGATTGCGTCATGAACTTGAAGCGATATCTCCACAAACAGCACACCTCCCTTGGTAACCATGGCAATGTCATAAAGTCTGGAAACTGTAACACTAGCCTGTTGAGAGTGGGAAACAGGTTCCTGCTGGTAGTTTGGTAAATAAAGTGCAGCCGCACCGTGCCACGCTGTTTGAATCATAGCAGGGTGTTCCCTGGCAAAGCTGTGAGGGCAGCTTTCAAAGGTCACAGTTTCCATAGTCACAGCTGCTACGCTACTCCAAGGGGGGGTGGGGGGGGGGGGGGGCGTGACTGCTAAAAGAATATTACAGATATGTTCCAAATTAAACTTCACCGCACCCTGGAAACACAAGCGCATTGCAGTCGAATGGTCATGAGTCACTTCCATCTTGATGTGTACAGTCTGGTGTTGCTTTTCTTACAGCAGACAGCATTTTGGGGGAACATTCCTGAACGACCTTCCCACAGACTGGGGCTCTGCGCCACCCTCACCTGGATTTGGCTTCAGGTCTGCCTTCTGGTACACCCCTGAAATCAGCCTTAAACTTCAGCTCTTACAGGAACCCCAAGGGCCTTGACACTCCTCTGTTTAAAGTAGAGGTCACTTTGCTGACCACAATGTGCAAACACAGAGAAGATAGGACTTCCCCTTCCCCGTTTGAGGTTTGTCAATCCAGAAACATGAGGCTGCTACAGTTTGCGTTCTCTACATTTCCCGCACCTGCTGCCCCCAGTGGCCAAACAGCAGCAATGTGAAGAAAGGTTCAGAGTTCTCTGGTCAGCAGCAGGGCTGCATGCAGCTTCAAGAAATAGAGCAAAGGTCACCATTTACGTTCTTCATGGATCATCAGCATTCACACCCCTGTTTCTCTTCCACACCCCCCAAGCCTCTGAGGGGCGTCTCAGGGGCCTGAGTCTGCTGCATGATGATGTCATGCCAAAAAATAAAAAAACTAAACCAACCAACATATGTGGGTGTAAGAGAGTGCAAGATGCCTTGCCTGATCCTAGCAGAATGCTTTGAAGATGTTCAGTGTTTGAAGTCTCAAAACTCTCTTCAGCTTCATGACAATAAATCTGAAATAGTCTTATTTGGTCCTTAAAAACCACACTACTCTGGCTCACAGTAAGTTTGGTAGTCTGTCTGTTAGTGAGACATTTATCAGATAATTCTGATGCTGATCAGGGTTTGATGAACAGCCAGAGAGGGGTGCTCTGTTCTTTTACTAGTTGAGAAGCATTTCCAAAATTAGGCCGTTTTGATCCTCTCGTGACCTGGAGAGGGGGTCATTCACGCTTTCATCTCTTATTGTTTACATCACTGTGACCCCCTTTACTCTGGACTCTGTTAAAAACCCCTCTCTTGTCAGCAGCAAGGCTCAGAAAACAGGAGACCACATCTCCCCAATTTTAGCATTTTGTTACGACACTCGGGTCGTCATGTTTTTTGTGAGTGTTTTGTGGTTGTGCTTTGTTGCGTGGGTGTGTCTCTCCGACCATTACAGATGCCCTCTGTCCATTGGCTCCCAGAGGCGGTGGGAGTTTCAAAAGAGCCGGCCTGTGGTGACGAAGGGCGAGAGACCTGGCGACAGAGAAGTGAGCGCACCTCCGTAACCTCGTTATCCCGTAGTTTCGTTTTGTGGTAGCCTGTGTGTCTGGTGTTTTCATGACGGTCCGATTGTTCGGTGTGATTGTGTCTTTCACTGTATATATTCTGTATATATTCGCACTGTTTGTACATTCACCCGGGGAGTAGTAGGGGTGAGCTGCCTTTCTTTTGTTGCCGTTTTGGTTATCTTTTTCTCCTGTTTTTGAGTAGTTAGGGAGTCAGGGTCAGCCTTTGTTTTTTTGTCATCTTTTGTTTGCCTCGGACGGCTGTTACGGGTTTCCTGGGTAGTTCCGTTTTGTTTATGATTTGTTGCACCCAAAGCTTTCCCTCCCTTGTGTTTTTTCAGTTTATTGGAATAAAACCTGGAATTTTTCCCTGAACTAGTCTGGTAATCAGTTGTTGGTCATCGGTATTCACTATTTATGTTGCGCCCTATCGCCCCTAGACCGGGGACGTAACAATCTTTACACTGGTTTCCTGTTAGTTTTGATTGTAAGATTTTTCTGATTACTTCTAAGGCAAGGCTGGGTCTGGCATCTGACTACATCACTGTCCTTTTGACCCTGTATGAGCCAGAGCGCAGCCTAAGATCCTTGGGCAGGCCTTCTGGCTGTTCCGAAGCCTAGATAAAAGACTAAGGGTGGTCAGGCCTTCTCCATCAGGACATCTGGCCTCTGGAACAACCTCCCCGAGGATCTTAGGCTAACAAAATAAGTATCTTTTTAAATCATAAATTCTCAAGACACACTTACAGACTTGCTTGCTAATAATGATTTTTATTTGTATTGAATTGTCTTTCTTCGTGTTTGTTGTTTTGTATTCCTTGTTCTTGCAATCCCTTGGTTTTATATCTAGACTTTAAAGAACTGTGTAATCCAGTTTTGAAAAGTGCTATACAAATAAAATTATTTTGTGAAAAATTGTGGGACCTGATGCAATCCAGCTGTTTGTGCTCTGCAGCTGGGTGAGCAGCGCAGGGTGCTGTAATATATCTAATTATACCGGGCTGATGGGAAGGGATTGATGCACGCATCTTATTTGCGAATATTTACTGTGAGGTTTGCGTGTCAGTAGAGTGCGCACTATCGCCATAAACTCATTAGTGACACCTAGTGGTAACTCCTGGAAATTATACAGTTGGACGATTACAAGCGAAAGGAAACTTGACACAGACATTACCATACACAACGCCTTACGCTCCTGTCTGTGAGAGAAAACACCATGATAACACTTCCACACCATCTTTACAGAATACAATACAATTCAGATACATTTCAGAAAGTCATCCCATCATTCATACTACTGCAATTCTGGGTTATCATCTTTATCTTAAAGGTGCAAAGAGAAATGTACCAGGCTACCATGTGACTGTGTGTGTGTGTGTGTGTGTGTGTGTGTGTGTGAGAGAGAGAGAGTGAGAGAGAGAGAGACACACACACACACACACACTTCTGTATTTGTTGTTTGTTTGTTTTAATGTATGTAGAAATGCTTTGGCAATACAAATGGAGTTTTTGTCATGCCAATAAAGCTCATTTGAATTTGAATTTGAGAGAGAGTGAGTGAGTGAGTGAGTGAGTGAGTGAGTGAGTGAGTGAGTGAGTGAGTGAGAGAGAGAGAGAGAGAGAGAGAGAGAGAGAGAGAGAGAGAGAGAGAGAGAGAGAGAGAGAGAGAGAGTGAGTGAGTGAGTGAGTGAGTGAGTGAGTGAGAGAGAGAGAGAGAGAGAGAGAGAGAGAGAGAGAGAGAGTGAGTGAGTGAGAGAGAGAGAGAGAGAGAGAGTGAGTGAGTGAGAGAGAGAGAGAGAGAGAGAGTGAGTGAGTGAGTGAGAGAGATAGAGAGAGAGAGAGTGAGTGAGTGAGTGAGTGAGTGAGTGAGTGAGTGAGAGAGAGAGAGAGAGAGAGAGAGAGAGAGAGAGAGAGTGAGAGTGAGAGAGAGAGAGAGTGAGAGAGAGAGAGAGTGAGTGATATCTGCTCGTACTGTACTGTTACTTCCTCTTTGCAATCAAAACTCACAATCTGCCATTTCTGAGAATTCCCACCTAAACTGTAATCAGCTCCTAAAATCAATGCCACTTTTGGAGTTAAAGGAAAACACATATAAAAAGGCAACAACTGAAAAAGAATCACATGAAAGAAAGTGTCCACTGAGAGCTTTTTCAGCAAAACTTTATTTTACAGTGCATTAAAACAGAAACCATCACCGGGTCCACAACCCCCTTTAAATCCTTCTCTTTAATTACATACAAAAATAATGGAGCAATGTACAGATCTCTTTTTCTGAATGAGCAGTCTGCAAGTATTTATAAAGGTGCTGTACAGTATATAAACATTGATGACTATCACACTGTAGAGATCACAAGGACATTTCTTTAGGTTAAACAATGAAAGGCCACATTCTGATGGAGAGACACGGATATGACAGAGAAGAGGCTTTGAGACATTGCAGCATCTGTGCCACACTCATTGCCACATTACCAACACCCCCCCCAGTGCAGGAAACATTAGCACACAGTAACACCCTTCCTGCCTCAGACTCCTGCAACCCACAGCACTCTTACTTATATACTCAGCAACATGCAACACGTTTTCCATCTGGTGCTGAATATGCTGAGCGATCATGTTCGAGGGCACCGTCGGTTAGCAAACCTCTCGCACAAAAACCCTCTGAGGAACGCTCTGAGGACACTGTAATGACGCTGCTGCCATGCTGGCCAGATAACGCTGGGATGGATGTACAGAGCTCTCTGCTTTTTTTGGAAAAGGATCCGGCCAAAACCGACAAAGCAACAGAAATAAATTGTCTTTTGAAAAGAATCGAGTGTTTCCGAGGCTCAGATCACACCAGATAAATGTTTTTTTCTGAGGAGAATGCTCTGTGTTTACGGCATTGCAAAGCTACTTCACCTGGTGGACCTGAATCCAAAAAACACCCTTTGCTACGGAAATATTCAGCAAGAGGCCGACACTCAGCCTCCCACCAGCCTCCTACCAGAGGCAGAGTGAGGGGGGAAAGAGTTAAACCCTCTGCTACTGCAATGGCTTCCACACGTCTGTCTGATGGTTGTAAGCAGCTCTGCTGGAGGAGATAATATATCTGCTGCCAGAAAACAGGAGGAGGGAGGGACTCACCCGCTGACGGGCAATTCTACAGACACATACAGGAAAGGCAGGAAGGACACCTACATTTATATTTATACACACACTTTTCAAATATATTTCATTTCATTTAATAAATTAGATACACTTTGTCATGAACAGGGTAAACAATATACTTAAGCACAAGTTTCTGGTCTTTAACTCATATATATATATACACACACACACACTCACACACCCACACACACACACACACACACACACACACACACACACACACACACGTAATCTATGGTTTAAAATCCACAGTAAAGCAGATGCATTCAGATGCCGTGGTTCTGCACTGAAGACGACAGCGGGTAGAATGTCCTCAGTGCCAGAAGGTTCATACAGTAAAAGCAGTGAGGAGATGAGCTCCTGTATCGCATGCAGATAAATTATTTTAAAAAGTTCACCCGAAAAATAAGTGTAGGCCAGTGTGCAGGGGTTCTGACCTCTCTG
>NC_050588.1:40750000-40757500 GCF_013368585.1 Megalops cyprinoides | reverse complement strand
CTGAACACCACACACTCAGGTTATACCTGAACACCACACACTCAGGTCATACCTGAACACCACACACTCAGGTTATCCCTGAACACCACACACTCAGGTCATACCTGAACACCACACACTCAGGTCATACCTGAACCCCACACACTCAGGTTATACCTGAACCCCACACACTCAGGTTATACCTGAACCCCACACACTCAGTGGTTTGAGTGTGTTGCTGTGCTGTGCAGTTGAACTGTACTGTTGCGCTGTGCTGTGCTGTGCTGTGCTGTGTGGTTGAGCTGTGCTGTGCTGTGCTTACCGCTCGTCCCGGTGGACAGGCTGCTGGCCCATGGCTCTGTGCTGTGGTGCTGGGCTGTTCTTGGCTGTGCTGGTTCCTGAGGGAGGCCCAGTGTACTCTGAAACAGAGCCAGCATCTATTCAGTGCGGCACACAAATGCACACACACACACACACACACACGCACACACACGCACACACACACACACACACACACACGCACACACGCACACACACACTCACACACACACTCACACACACACTCACACACACACACTCACACACTCACATACACACTCACACACACACACACACTCACACACTCACATACACACTCACACACACACACACACACACACAGCCCCTTAGTGTTACCGTGTCCTCATATATGTCCTTTCATACACAAAAATGGATATATACACAATATATACATGAATATATTGTTATATCAAAACCCTTCAAATCAAAGCTAACTACTTCAAGACATGTCTTTTTGAACAAATTAAACTGCAAACTGCATGTTCACAAAATCTACCAAAAAGATTTTTCTCAGACAAACAAATTTCTTTTAAATGTCATTACTCTGAGAGCACTACATTTCCCAGGAGCGCTTGCACTGTGAGCATGCTCAGTGTGGCTTGCCGGCAGACCCACCATCCTCTGGCACCACCGTGAGGGTGACGGCGTTGCCGGCATCCTTGATCAGCTGCACGATGTCGTTGTGCGAGAGTTCTACGATGGACTGCCCGTTGACCGCTGAGATGCGGTCGCCCACCTTCAGCTGACCACAGCGGTCTGTGGGACTGCCCTCAATGATCCGCCCAATCTTGTGAGGGATCACTGCAGCACAGAGAGACATCTCAGCACAGAGAGATCGCCGCAACACAGACATCTCAGCACAGACATCGCCGCAACACAGACATCTCAGCACAGAGAGATCGCCGCAACACAGACATCTCAGCACAGAGAGATCGCTGCAACACAGACATCTCAGCACAGAGAGATCGCCGCAACACAGACATCTCAGCACAGACATCGCCGCAACACAGACATCTCAGCACAGAGAGATCGCCGCAACACAGACATCTCAGCACAGAGAGATCGCTGCAACACAGACATCTCAGCACAGAGAGATCGCCGCAACACAGACATCTCAGCACAGACATCGCCGCAACACAGACATCTCAGCACAGAGATCACCACAACACAGACATCTCAGCACAGAGATCGCCGCAACACAGACATCTCAGCACAGAGATCACCACAACACAGACATCTCAGCACAGAGATCGCCGCAACACAGACATCTCAGCACAGAGATCACCACAACACAGACATCTCAGCACAGAGATCGCCGCAACACAGACATCTCAGCACAGAGATCGCCGCAACACAGACATCTCAGCACAGAGATCAGGCTCAGAACAGGGCTACACTCATGGGCTCATTCTGCTGCACGGTTCATTAAAGAATCCAGGCCACTGTAGTTCATACATGCAAGGTATTAGTGTACCAGCTGACTGCTGTGTGAATGTGTCCTGTTTACACGATCGATCTATCTATCTATCTATCTATCTATCTGTCTATCTATCTATCTATCTGTCTATCTATCTATCTGTCTATCTATCTATCTATCTATCTATAGATCTGTCTCTCTGTCTCTCTGTCTGTCTCTCTCTCTGTCTCTCTCTCTCTCTCTCTCTCTCTCTCTGTCTCTCTCTCTGTCTCTCTGTATCTCTGTCTCTCTCTCTCTCTCTCTCTGTCTGTCTCTCTCTCTCTCTGTCTCTCTCTCTGTCTCTCTCTCTCTCTGTCTCTCTCTCTCTCTGTCTCTCTCTCTCTCTGTCTCTCTCTCTGTCTCTCTCTCTCTCTCCAGGTGAGGGCTGCAGCGCTCCCTACCTCCGGGTGGGGGCTTGCTCTTGGAGGTGAGGATGACGAAGCCGAAGCCCTCATTGTCCTTGCGCTGCAGCGTGATATGGTACGACTCGGGGTCAGAGGGGCCCGGCAGCTCGATCCGGGGCAGCCTGGGGGAGCCGTTCAGCAGGCCGGGAGCTCCCTGCTGCACCCCCTCCTCCTCCGCACCGTCTGACAACAAGAGACGGACAGCAACGAGCCGTGAGTCTGAGCCGGGGCTCGAACCCATGACCCTCCGGTGCGGTACACAAGCCGCAGTGCGTACCTGCACAGGCCACCTTCCGGCGCACCGTCAGCATCACCTGGCCGTTGCGGGCGGCGTTGGTCATCAGCTCCAGCACCTGCTTGTGGGAGCGGCCCTTGACCAGCACGCCGTCGATGCCCACCAGCTCGTCACCCGGACGCAGACGCCCGTCCCTCTCCGCCGCCCCCAGCGGCACAATGGCGCCGATGTACACCTGTGACAACGACCCGCACGCACCCGGGTCAGAATAGCAGCCCCAACGACCCACACGCACCCGGGTCTGAACAGCAGCCGCACCGACCCCGCACGCACCCGGGTCAGAACAGCAGCCCCAACGACCCCCCACGCACCTGGGCCAGAACAGCAGCCGCACCGACCCGCACGCACCCGGGTCAGAACAGCGGGCCTTTGCCTTCTCTCTGATCACCACACACTGATCCTGCAATCATCTCAGCCAAGTCTTCCCAACCCCAACCACAGTGTGAAATAATCTATCTATGGCTGATCCAGGGTCAGTGACAGAGGGAACAATCTGCTGACCATGTCAACAGTGGAGAGAAGACTGACTGGACTCAGAACAGTGGAGAGACAGAGAGACCCGTAAGGAAAGCATATTTTCACAGTGTTGTTAAGATGGGTCTCAGCAGGTTAGTCAGTTCACTGGAGTACTCACAGGCTGCTCCGGACCCTCTCCGCCAAGAACCCTGAACCCAAAGCCCGACTCCTGGTTCCTCTTGATGAAGACATCCAGGTCCTTAGTGTTGGGGGCTGTGGGGATGGATCAGGGGTCAGAGGTCATTTCGGACACCGTTCAGCTCAGCACGACAGAACAGCAGCCGCTGACTGAAAGCCCCACCCCTCGGGAGAGCCTGCAGGCCCGCAGCGCCAGCTAACACACTCTCCTCTCTCGAAGCGTGTGGACATGCTGTGCAGTTTTCACTGGGGCACCTTCTTCATCTGCTCTTCTTACTGTTTATCCCACCAAAAATGCTGTCAGGGTTTCACGCTGAAACACTGTGTTATTCCACACAACGGAAAATGGATTCTGAGCTCTGATGAAATATTCATGCTCAGAGAACAGCCCCAGGTGCCGGTACAGGCCTCTGGCTTTCAGTAAGGAAACCACTGTGACCTGCAGGCAGGGTTCATGTCCTGGCTTTTCTACATCAGACAGAGGGCCGCACACCGCAGTGGGGGTGAGGTCAGAGGGACAGAGGGCCGCACACCGCAGTGGGGGTGAGGTCAGAGGGACAGAGGGCCGCACACCACAGTGGGGGTGAGGTCAGAGGGACAGAGGGACAGAAGGCCGCACACCGCAATGGGGGTGAGGTCAGAGAGATCAGAGGGCCGCACACCGCAATGGGGGTGAAGTCAGAGGGACAGAGGGTCGCACACCGCAGTGGGGGTGAGGACAGAGGGGGTGCACTGGTACTCACGCTTGCTGTCCCGCAGAACCTTGGACCTGACATACAGCTCGGCTGGGTCGGGTTTGGGGGAGCTAGACCGCAGGGCGCTGGGGGGTAAGGGCAGGGGCTGAGGGGCGGGGTTAGGGCCGTGGTCCAGCGTCTCTGTGCTGGCAGTCATCTCCTGCTTCTGGGAAGACAGAGAGAGCGGGGGGAGTGTTAGCACACATCGCTGTGTTAGCAGTTAGCCAGCCAGAGTGGAGCACAGAGAGACAAGCTGGTCAGTGGCAGAGTGAGGTCGAGTTGAGAGCCGTCTTTAACATCCCTCTGTGAGCAGAAACATCCCATAAAAACGCTCAGCTCAGTCTGAATAATACAACACCCAGACAGGCCTTTTCTGGGCATGAAGACGAGTTACTTTTGGGCTGTTAATTATTTATGGGGTGTCCTTTCTTAAAAGCCCTGCACTTCATTATCCCCCCCCCCCCCCCTCGCCTGAGGAGCAGGCCCAAGGAGCTCTGGAGGGCCTTGCTCACTGAGACGGGGTACATCATCACCACCAATCAGTTTAAACTCACAGGCTTAAGGCTCTTCACAGGAGACGTCTGACCTGGGAGACCGCAGTACAGAGACAGAGAGAAGGAAAGAGGAGAAACAACAACACAAGATCAGAGAGATGAATTTCTGGGGGGAAGGAGTTAATGTCACTTCCTGGGGCAGGTGGATGAGGAGGTCCAGCACTCAGACAGCCCTCACCCACAGGGGGCAGTAAGGGGTCTGAGTGGCTGACCGCCACCCACACAGGGCCTTTCCTCATACCACACAACATTACAGTGCTCCATGACCACACCTTCAGGCATCCACCACAAGGTGGCGATACTGTTCTCCAGCTGGAATACGGGAGGCTTTCCCCTTCAGCACAGCCTCCTACAGCACTGCAGGAACCCCTCAGTGTTCACCATGAAAGAGCACAGGAGGACATGGCTTCCGGGCTGTTTGGCTGCCTGTGTGCGTGTGTGTTTGCAGTGAACTTCTTTTCGTCTGATGGCGCTTGTATGTGTATGTATGTGCACATCTGGCTCAGTGACCATGCAGTGCTTTTTTAATCTACAGCAAGCCCACATTTCCTGTTTCTCTAGCTGACGGCACCACCTCAGCTCAGCTTAGCCCGGCCTCCTGCTGCCCTCCCTCAGAAACAGTACCCACAGCCTCCTTCTCTCCGCTCCTGAGCAAAACTAACCTCCTTTTACCCCCTGAACCTCCTCCCACTGCCCTCCTGTCCCCCCCGGAGTCTCACCCCCCCTCAGCACCAGCACGGGGACCTCGCTGCCGACGGGCAGGTCCTTGAGGATGTCCACCACCTGGGCGTGGCTGAGCGCCTGCACGTTCTGCCGGTTGATCTCCTTGATGACGTCGCCTTTCTGCAGGCCGCGGCACCACTGCGCGTCCAGGATCATCTTCACCTTCTGGCCGAGCGGGCAGTCTGCGATGGCGAAGCCGAAGCCGCCGGGCCCCTTCACCAGCGGCACGCTCACCAGCTCGGGCTGCAGCAGGCTGGGGGCGGGGCCGTCCGGGGCGCTCAGCGGCGGCCCGTTCAGGGCCACGCCTGACACGCCCGACAGCCCCTCGGCCCCCGCGTCGTCGTCGCTGCCCGCGTCCTCCGGCAGGGGGTACCCCCGGCACAGCGCCATGGCAACGTACTGGCTCACTGGGATGGACTGAAACATTTGCACCACGGCGGCGTGGGTCATACCCAGAACACACGTGCCGTTAATCTCCACTATCACATCACCTGGAGAGACAGAGGAGGAGAGAGAGAGGGGGAGAGAGAGAGAGAGAGAGGGGGAGAGAGAGAGAGAGAGAGAGAGAGAGAGTGAGAGAGAGAGAGACAGAGGAGGAGAGAGAGAAAGAGAGAGAGGGAGAGAGAGAGAGAGACAGAGGAGGGGAGAGAGAGAGAGAGAGAGAGAGAGAGAGAGAGAGAGAGCAAGAGAAGGAGGAGACAAAGAACAGGGTGACCAACATGATGCAGACACACACAGGCTCTGGGGCAGGTACCTGATGTACTGTGTAGCAGTGATGTCTCCACTGAGACTGGAGGGCCCTTGAGCTGATGGTTAACATTCTGGCTTTCAGACCAGAAGGTGTGGCTTGGACATCGTTTATAAAACCCGAAACTTGTTGCACTGGATACATAGAAACTTACATAAGAAATTCCCTACCAACATCACTGCAAAAATAAAAGCTTTCAGTTGTGAGAGACCAACTGAATCCTGAGTGCTTTAACAAAGCTGTCTCCTTTGCAGGCCATTGCTGTACTGACCCTGCCGCCATGTCACTGGGACTTGCTGCACCCCTGTGAGTTAGCAGCTCTCTCCAGGGCAGCGCTGATGGTGCGACGTCCCTGCGATCTATCTGCCTGTTTCACTCGCAGCACTGACTGAGGCACCGAGGCAGGGAACGAGACAGGCACCGAGGCGGGGAACGAGACAGGCACCGAGGCAGGGAAGGAGGCAGGCACCGAGGCGGGGAACGAGACAGGCACCGAGGCGGGGAAGGAGGCAGGCACCGAGGCAGGGAACGAGACAGGCACCGAGGCGGGGAACGAGGCAGGCACCGAGGCGGGGAGGGAGGCAGGCACCGAGGCGGGGAAGGAGTCAAGCACCGAGGCAGGGAACGAGTCAAGCACCGAGGCAGGGAACGAGACAGGCACCGAGGCAGGGAACGAGTCAAGCACCGAGGCAGGGAACGAGTCAAGCACCGAGGCGGGGAACGAGGCAGGCACCGAGGCGGGGAAGGAGGCAGGCACCGAGGCAGGGAACGAGACAGGCACCGAGGCGGGGAAGGAGGCAGGCACCGAGGCAGGGAGGGAGGCAGGCACTGAGGCAGGGAACGAGTCAAGCACCGAGGCAGGGAACGAGACAGGCACCGAGGCGGGGAAGGAGGCAGGCACCGAGGCGGGGAAGGAGGCAGGCACCGAGGCGGGGAAGGAGGCAGGCACCGAGGCAGGGAACGAGACAGGCACTGAGGCGGGGAACGAGACAGGCACCGAGGCGGGGAAGGAGGCAGGCACTGAGGCGGGGAAGGAGGCAGGATTGCAGTCACAGGAACAGCAGCCTGAGAGACTGAGAGAGTCACTCAAGATCCCACAGAGAGGGACCCCTGGTCCCCCTGACCACAAGGTCACGTCGCGATATGACAGAGAAGCGTGGGGCCTAAACCAGCTGCAGGCCTGACTTACAGCTGAACCTTAATGGAAATGCTTTTGTCCATTCTGATTGGAGGGAATCTGGGTAGCCATGGAGTCCCCATGACCACCGAGACCAAAGAGACCACGTGCTGAGCTGTCGGCTCCTATGGGTGGGGCCCCTCCAGCTGCTTTTGTACATTACCCATGTGACCCACTCTGTGGGTGTGCAGCTGCAGGGCTCTCACCGGCGGCCATCTTGTTGTCCTGGTTAGCTGGGCCGTCTCTCAGGACATTCTTCACCTGCAGGAACTCGTCAGGACGGTCGCCCCCGATGATGGTGAAGCCAAAACCCTGCGTGCTCTTCTTCAGAGCGGTGTGGATCATCGTCCCCTGCAGCTGGGAGGGGTCTCTCGTGAAGCCACACCCTCCACCCTCCTCTGAGAGGCGGAGACAGACAGAGAAAGTGTGTGAGAGAG
>NC_050588.1:40732500-40740000 GCF_013368585.1 Megalops cyprinoides | reverse complement strand
GGGCTGGGCTCCGCGGGGGGCTTTGGGGTCCCATAGTAGTTACCTGTGAGAGGAAAGGAAGTGAGAGCCCCCCCCACAGCACCAGCCATCTGCAGCATGTCTACACTGAAGAAGGCCAAACCCTGTTACAATCACTTTACACTGGTCAAACATTGACCAGCACTGTCATCTCAGTATCCCAACAGCACTGTGATCTCAGTATCCCAACAGCTCTGTGATCTTAGTATCCCAACAGCTCTGTGATCTCAGTGTCACAACAGCACTGTGATCTCAGTATCCCAACAGCACTGTGATCTCAGTGTCACAACAGCTCTGTGATCTCAGTGTCACAACAGCACTGTGATCTCAGTATCCCAACAGCTCTGTGATCTCAGTGTCACAACAGCACTGTGATCTCAGTGTCACAACAGCACTGTGATCTCAGTATCCCAACAGCTCTGTCATCTCAATATCCCAACAGCTCTGTGATCTCAGTATCCCAACAGCTCTGTGATCTCAGTGTCACAACAGCTCTGTGATCTCAGTATCCCAACAGCACTGTGATCTCAGTGTCACAACAGCTCTGTGATCTCAGTGTCACAACTGCACTGTGATCTCAGTATCCCAACAGCTCTGTGATCTCAGTATCCTAACAGCTCTGTGATCTCAGTATCCCAACAGCTCTGTGATCTCAGTGTCACAACAGCTCTGTGATCTCAGTATCCCAACAGCTCTGTGATCTCAGTATCCCAACAGCTCTGTGATCTCAGTGTCACAACAGCACTGTGATCTCAGTGTCACAACAGACCTTCCTTTCTGTTTCTCCTAGTCAATGCCCAACACTTCCAGCCGAGTGACAGAAAATCCACTCCTTCGGAGGAAAGAAAGGGTTAAACACTGACTGAATGCCACACAACTCTAACTAAACAGCGTTTCCATATTAAATATTAAAACCATGTATTTAAAAATCATGAAATGATTCTGAAGTGCCTCTGACCATCTGCAAACGGACACAGCTCCCACACTTAGGACACAGCTCCCACACTTAGGACACAGCTCCCACACTTAGGACTCGTTTTCATGAAAAAGCAGAACAAGAAGGTATGTAAACATTGGATGAGTGCAGTATCCAGCAGCCAGCTTCTAACGCACCAATTACACAACTTAATTATGCTGAATTACTGCTAACGAGGCCTACAAAGCCATCAGTGCGTGCCTGATATAGGACACAGACACTGAACACTTTTCTTCAAAACTCATGTTTCATCAGTTTAATTTATTCATAATGTAAGTCTATTTTAATTAATTACACACTTCAATGAGGTCATAATTTATGCAAATTCATTAAACTCACAAACATTAAATAAAAGGAAGGGACATAAGGTAATTTGTTGTTTTAAACCATTTAATTACTGTCTGAAATCTGTCTCCTCAATCAATACTGGGATAGAAAAGTATGAAAACCTATTATTCATCAAATGCATAAAAATCAGGTCGGCAGTATTCTGAGGAAAAGGGAAAATGAACCTCTGTTTATTCATCACAGCTCAGTTCTTCCCCAAACCTGCGAGGTGGAAGAACAAAGGCGTAAAGATTTTCACGCTGAGAAGAGTGAAACTGTAACAGGAGATGCAGGAGTGAAGCGCAGCCCTATGCAGCTCCAGCAAAGAAACACGCATGAAAAATTAAACACATTTCAGGGGAGCAGCTTTTCGAAAGACGTTAGATCTCCGTAAAGCGCAAGTTCAAAAGGAAAAGGAAAAAAGCACTGGCATGAAAACGTGATCGGCAGGAGTTTCCCCACAGTGCCCGTGGCTCTGAGCTCAGCGCGTCACAGCGGGGCCCACGGTACTGCTACGGTCTCGAGGAAATAATTACCTCACCGAGAGAGAGAGTGTGTGTCTGCTGCCCCTCTCTCCAGTAAAGGCTGAGTGGCCATGATCCTTCCCCAACACCAGGAGAGAATATCCCACAGCCTGGCCCCCCCACCCGCCCCGAGGCAGAGCAGCGTTTCTTGAGGGTGGCCTTGTTGCAGGGGCCTCGTTAAGGCAGCCTCATTGTGGGAGCCTTGTTAAGGCAGCCTCGTTGCGGGGGCCTCGCTAAGGTGGCCTCGTTGCAGGGGCCTCGTTAAGGCAGCCTCGTTGTGGGGGTTTCTTTGTTCTGGAGCAGATGAAAGATTGGCTGTCTCTCTGTAATCCACACCAGTGTGGAGCTGCAGGAGGGAATCTATCACTCATCACCGCTGCGGAGTGAATAACGGCTCATAAACAGCCAGCTCAGGGCTCTCATACCTGTATATTACACACATTAAGAGGGGGAATGAGCCAGTCAGGGGAGATTGGTGACTCTATCTACTGCTATCAATCTGTGGGGAGTCACAGAGCCTGTCAGTGAGGGGACCGATCCCTAACGTTGCTGTGACGTTCTTCTGACACTGACCTACAAGCAGCAGCAGAACCAAAAGCACAACCTCAAGCACTGCCTCTCGTATGTGTGCAGGCGTTAGGTTACAGAGGTTACCGTGGTACACTTCTCCTGGTGTCCCTCTCAGCTACCAGGAAAAGGCACATTTTCAGTGGGAAACCTGGCACCAATGCACACAGCAAAGCCACGCCTCCAGCCCCATCCGACAGCAAGTCAGCGTGAGTAATGTGACCTGTGGGTGTGGTGCTCGGATTCTGCTGACATCCAGGCCTGTTCGGCTCGGAGGCACAGACTGGTGCTCACTGGCACAGACTGGCGCAGACTGGCACTCACTGGAGCTCACTGGCACTCACTGGTGCAGACTGGCGCTCACTGGTGCAGACTGGCACAGACTGGCGCAGACTGGCACTCACTGGAGCTCACTGGCACTCACTGGTGCAGACTGGCACTCACTGGCGCTCACTGGCACAGACTGGAGCTCACTGGCACAGACTGGCACAGACTGCTTGGCACAGGCACATTGGAGGCCTGGGTTCCCTGCAGATTAAGACACGCAGGAACAGATGCAGCTTCTCAAACGGCCAGCAGAGAGCGCTGTAGAGACAGGGTTCAGTGAGAGGGGAGGACCTGCGATCAGAATTCAGGACGGGACATTCGCTGGTTTGTCTGAACATACTGCAGCCCTGCTGTCGCCTGTAATACTGATACATTACAATCAGAACAACATACAGCCACGATCAGCATAACCTGCGAAGGAGGAGATAATACATCAGCTGGGGTGAGGGTGTGTGTGTGTGTGTGTGTGCGTCTGTGTGTCTCCCAAGGAAGGGAGGGAACAGGAGAGGTCAAACCCAGAGGCAACATCCCATCATCGACAAGCAGCTTAATTACACCTCATCACAACAAGCAAGACTGCTCCTGCCAAAATCACAAAATTACCTCTCCGGCTGCATCAGTCTGCCAATCGACAGGCGTTTGCCACAGCGACCAGCAGCCTGCGGTTCAAAACTGTGACGTCACCGTCAGACATATTGATCTGAGCTTCCCTCAAAGTGCAGGAGCCTGAATTACCTAACGGTAAATCATTAATACAACAGCAGAACCGCTCCCTCAAACTGAGGGTGAGGGAGGTGCTGCAGGAGGTGATGCAGGAGGTGCTGCTCGGGAGCGAAAAGGCCAGCGCATGAATACTCCTCTCCTCTCCCGCCTGACACCGGTCAGGACCGGCTGAATCTCTCCTCTCCCGCCTGACACCGGTCGGGACCGGCTGAATCTCTCCTCTCCCGCCTGACACCGGTCGGGACCGGCTGAATCTCTCCTCTCCCGCCTGACACCGGTCAGGACCGGCTGAATCTCTCCTCTCCCGCCTGACACCGGTCGGGACCGGCTGAATCTCTCCTCTCCCGCCTGACACCGGTCGGGACCGGCTGAATCTCTCCTCTCCTGCCTGACACCGGTGAGAGACCCCGCCCAGCTGTGTGAGACCCCACCCAGCTGCCTTAGACCCTGCCCAACACCACAGAGACCCCGCCCAGCTGTGTGAGACCCCCCCCCCCCCCCCCCCCATACCGTCGTAGGTGCCACTCTCTAGCAGCAGGCCGCTCTCCTCCAGCAGGCGGAACTCCCCCACGCTGATGAAGCTGTAGTCCACGCCCGGAACCTCCCCTTCCCTGGGCGGCCGCGTCGTACCTGCCAATCAATCCAGAGGAGAGGAGACAGTCAGACCTTAGCAGAGACTGGGGAGATAAAGCACACGATCTGTGTGACCCCCTCCCCCCCCAACCCGGCTCTCTCTCCTCTCTCCCCAGGAACATGCACCATCATTTACCCTGCCCCAACCATCCGCCAGTAACCCTGCTGTCTGCGCAACCGGCTGCACCGAGCAGTCTTCCCTTCAGAGCTTCTGCAGCAGCCTGTCCTCGAACATTTTCCCTCCGCTCAGTTTCGCTCTGCCTTCATTACTCCAGCAGGCAGCGAGCTCCGCTTTGCTTGGTTCCGTCCTCTTTTTGCCTGCCTCTTTTTCAGACATCTGTTTTCAGATGTAGCATGTCATCACAGAGACAGTAAAACCACATCAGAGGGAGACGAGCTGCAGGCCTTGCTGCTACCCGGGACCCTGGAACCCGCGCCATCTGCCAATATCAGCCGAACGGAAACGCTTGTCCTGACGAGCTGACAGCTGCCTCACTCCTACCGTACCGCCAGGAGACTGCTGGAGTTTACAACCGAAAACCGTGATGAAGTCACCGAGAGGTCTTTTTAAAACGTAAATCCTTCAGAAGCATGCTGAACCAAAGCAGGTGCACAGAGACACAGCACACCAGCCTCAGACAGCCCGGGACAGTCCCGTCAGTGCAGTGCCCCCTACTGGCTGCCCGTGGTACTGCGCTCTTATCCTGACACGGCTCAGGGAACGTGACAGAGTCCTGGAGAGTGCCGGAGAGGCAGAAGCGACATTTTTGGAGGACAGAAGAAGAAATGATGATTGAAAATGACCTGGGGCCCCTTTTCCATTCGGGCCACCCGTCCTCTCTGTCAGCAGAGCTCTTAAGAGCTCTCATCCCACCTCAGTGGAGAGCAGCTCCGGGGGGCAGGGGGACAGAGAGCTTCCATTCCCGGTGCTCTTTGTTCTCCTCTCAGCTCCCCCTTCCTGTGTCTGAAATCACGCACCATTTGTGCTTATTATGGGATGGGAGAGAGCAGTGCTCCCATTACAGCTCACTGTGAAAGGCTATCCCCTCGCTGTGGAAACGATGGCTCTCAGGCGGAAGGGACACAGTGACCTCCCAGCAGGACCAGGGACACGGCAGAGACTGCAGGAAAGAGCCAATCAGCACGCTCGCCTGTGGCGGGCACCTCCAGCACGCTGCCGGCCAGGCGACTGATTCTAACAGACAGACGATGATGACATGCAGCATTTACATTTACATTTACATTCATTCATTTAGCAGACGCTTTTATCCAAAACGACGTACAAAAGTGCATATAGTGGGCAAACAGGCACAGGCACAAGGGCAAGATGTGTACATGTCATACAAAGCAGATAGTGCTGAAGCTGAGCACAAGGTCAGTGTAGCAAGACAGGACTAATCTAAGGGTCTATATATGTAAGGGTACATATACCAAATACAGTCACTGGGACAATAAAGTACCGCTATACTACCGAGGCAAAAATGTACTACAAATACAAGGTAAGAGATAGAGCTACAAGTACAAGCCAAGAATCTTCAAGGATTCAGAATCTTCAAGGATTCAGTTTCTCCTGTTATAATTTACCCCCACATGGGGGTGATTTCGGTACTCACAGAGCACGGTGCAGAGGTACAGATAGGGGATGGGGGGATGGGGGGGGGTAATTTCAGCACTCACAAGGGACAGTATGCAAGTACAGAGAGGGGATGGGGGGATGGGGGGGTAATTTCAGCACTCACAGGGGACAGTATGCAAGTACAGAGAGGGGATGGGGGGATGGGGGGGTAATTTCAGCACTCACAGGGGACAGTATGCAAGTACAGAGAGGGGATGGGGGGATGGGGGGGGTAATTTCGGTACTCACAGGGCACAGTACGCAGGTACAGGTTGTCTCGGATGACCTGCTGCAGCCTGTGATCCAGGGAGCCCTTCTGGAACTGCAGGCTGAGGTAGTGACGCAGGTCTGTGTTCAACACCTTCCCTGTGCAGAGAGGGGGAGAGAGGGAGCTGTCACTGCGGGGGGAGGTACACCACACACCCCCTCACACACCACACACTCCACCTGCGTCAGCGGGACCTCACCTGAGGCAGGTCTTACCCCTCCTGAAAGAGAGCAGAGAAACGGACAGAAGAGGGAAGGATGGAAGGAGAGGGATTCGAGGAGAACAACAGAGAGAAGAGAGGGACAGAAAGAGAGAAAGAGAGAAAGAGAGGACTGCCATGTTACACTGGCAGGTTCTCCCATCAGTGTTTGGCTGCTCATACTGTAGTATGAGTAGGCTGTACTCCTCCAGGCTGGTTGGACAGCAGTGCTGGGACAGGGTACCAGCCAATCACACTGTGCACAATACAGTTGCCCCACCCCCTGCCTCCTCTCTGGGCCTATCACACACTGCACATTACCAAATGCCCCTCCTCCAGCCCCCTCTCTGGGCCTATCACACGCTGCACATTACTAATGCCCCTCCCCCAGCCCTCTCTCTGGGCCTATCACACGCTGCACATTACCAAATGCCCCTCCTCCAGCCCCCTCTCTGGGCCTATCACACGCTGCACATTACCAAATGCCCCTCCCCCAGCCCCCTCTCTGGGCCTATCACCCTGCAGGATGAATGCCTGGGTTCTGCAGATCTGTCTCTGTTCTGTCATGAATCATAATCTCAGCTGCTTCTGTCAGGAACCATTTCACAGCTGAGGGACTTTTAAAAACGCACACATCTGAACAGTAGCGCACAGAAAACTTTAAGACATGTAGCGTCCAAATGTCTCTGTGTGGATTTGACTGTGTGAGTGAGATTTCCTTGAGCGTCTGTTTTTAGCAGTGCTCTGAGCATAAACAGCGATGTCTGGCCCATGGCAAGATCGTCTGCCCTCTGCCGAGGCGATGATGTCATCCACATGAGCCGGTTCTGCAGTTTCGGTTAGTCACACTGAGGTTAAATGCATTTCCCACCTCCATGCAAATTCTGGCTGTTCCATTGGCTGGCTGGGACACATACTCATACTAATGAGCCCCGCTCTGACCCATCAGGGAGCCCTGGGCATGCTCACAGCGCTGACACAGACTGCACCAATGAGAGAGTCACATGGGGTCACATGCTTTTTGAACAGGGTCCGACCACAGGCAGTGGGGGTGTCCAAACCAGAGGGACCAGCGTGTGTCCTCTCCCTCAGTCTTTACCTCCAATCATTCAGCAGAGGCTGGTGTCCAGAAAAGGGTATGTGCACAGGTTAGGCAAAGAGCAGAGACCATAGTACAGCAAACCTGTGCCACAACAAATAACAGCCGCTACGTGCCTGCATGTGTATGTAGGCGTGAGACTTGGCACATGCCTTCATACACCGGAAGCCGCTCTGGGTAAGAGCGTCTGCTAAACGATGTAATGTAATGTAATATAATGCATA
>NC_050588.1:40715000-40727500 GCF_013368585.1 Megalops cyprinoides | reverse complement strand
GTCACAGTCACTCTCTCAGAGATATCAGCCTATCACAGTCACTCTCTCAGAGATATCAGCCTATCACAGTCACTCTCTCAGAGATATCAGCCTGTCACAGTCACTCTCTCAGAGATATCAGCCTATCACAGTCACTCTCTCAGAGATATCAGCCTGTCACAGTCACTCTCTCAGAGATATCAGCCTGTCACAGTCACTCTCTCAGAGATATCAGCCTATCACAGTCACTCTCTCAGAGATATCAGCCTGTCACAGTCACTCTCTCAGAGATATCAGCCTATCACAGTCACTCTCTCAGAGATATCAGCCTGTCACAGTCACTATCTGTTTCACACACTGGACCTGCGGGCCTCGGTCACTCCAGTGTCCTGAATGCTGAGGCTGGACCTCTGCTGACCTGGTGACAGGGAGGCACCGTTCCTCCTACACTACCTTACACAATAAGAACTTAAATAAAAAATAAATGAAATGGCAGGCCTGTGAAACAGCTTGCCTGAATTCTGCCATTATCACCAGGTGCGCTGTATTCTGCTGTTTTTTACAGATCGTTTGTATTGCCTGAAGGGGCACTAAATTATCCCAGACGTGGGTGTTTGCCAAAACATAAATAAGAGCAGAACTGGAGAGATGGGGGCCGTTCACTGCTGTTATCTGACATCAGAGAGAATTTGTTCCACAGCTTTGGCCATCACTCACAGGGCAGCCGCATCACTCACAGGGCAGCCGCATCACTCACAGGGCAGCCGCATCACTCACAGCGCAGCCGCATCACTCACAGGGCAGCCGCATCACTCACAGCGCAGCCGCATCACTCACAGCGCAGCCGCATCACTCACAGGGCAGCCGCATCACTCACAGGGCAGCCGCATCACTCACAGCGCAGCCGCATCACTCACAGCGCAGCCGCATCACTCACAGCGCAGCCGCATCACTCACAGCGCAGCCGCATCACTCACAGGGCAGCCGCATCACTCACAGCGCAGCCGCATCACTCACAGGGCAGCCGCATCACTCACAGCGCAGCCGCATCACTCACAGGGCAGCCGCATCACTCACAGCGCAGCCGCATCACTCACAGCGCAGCCGCATCACTCACAGCGCAGCCGCATCACTCACAGGGCAGCCGCATCACTCACAGGGCAGCCGCATCACTCACAGCGCAGCCGCATCACTCACAGCGCAGCCGCATCACTCACAGGGCAGCCGCATCACTCACAGCGCAGCCGCATCACTCCGGACCTCGGTGACGTCATAGCTGGTTATGGGCTTGCCTGAGAACTGACAAGATCCCCCCGCTTCCACAGGAAACGTACTCTTTCCAGGCCTGCGGTCAGTTCTGAAAGGATGCACTGCACACGTAAAGCGGGGCGGCTGGCCCTTTCCTGACGGCCGCCGCGGGGTGCAGGGAGCTTACTTTTGTTTGGTCCCATTCTGGCTCTAAAAGGCTGTCAGTCCGTGTGATTCTGGAGCCGCGTTTCATTGCTGACTGAACAAAAAGCCTCCTGGGGGCGAGGGCAGAGAGCTTCCTCTCTCCTGCTCCTCAGGCTGCCTGTGTGCGGCGAAGACGTGCAGGATTTTAACTCAAACCTGCCTGATTGGCCGAGATGTACTGAGGGTTTCATTCCGCCCTCCTTTTGGGTGCTCTTCACCCCCTCTGGATGACACTCTCCTGCTGAAGAGGTCTGTCAGAGTACTCACGCCTCATTGGCTCACACTGAACTGAGGGTAACCTCTCATTGGCTCAAACTGAACCGAGAGTGACCTCTCATTGGCTCACACTGCACCCTTCATGTTCAGAGCTCATTTTAGCACTTAGGTCCTGCTTCCAGAGGCAGGAACTCTGCACTCAGAGGGACAGACTCTGCACTCACAGGGACAGACTCTGCACTCACAGAGACAGACTGCACACACAGAGACAGACTGCACTCACAGGGACAGACTGCACTCAAAGGGACAGACTGCACTCAAAGGGACAGACTCTGCACTCACAGGGATCAGACTCTGCACTCACAGGGACAGACTCTGCACTCAGAGGGACAGACTCTGCACTCAGAGGGACAGACTGCACTCACAGGGACAGACTCTGCACTCAAAGGGACAGACTGCACTCACAGGGACAGACTGCACTCACAGGGACAGACTCTGCACTCACAGGGACAGACTGCACTCAAAGGGACAGACTGCACTCAAAGGGACAGACTGCACTCACAGGGACAGACTCTGCACTCACAGGGACAGACTGCACTCACAGGGACAGACTGCACTCAAAGGGACAGACTGCACTCAAAGGGACAGACTGCACTCAAAGGGACAGACTCTGCACTCACAGGGACAGACTCTGCACTCAGAGGGACAGACTGCACTCACAGGGACAGACTCTGCACTCACAGGGACAGACTGCACTCACAGGGACAGACTGCACTCAAAGGGACAGACTGCACTCAAAGGGACAGACTGCACTCACAGGGACAGACTCTGCACTCACAGGGATCAGACTGCACACACAGAGACAGACTGCACTCACAGAGACAGACTCTGCACTCACAGGGACAGACTGCACTCAAAGGGACAGACTGCACTCAAAGGGACAGACTCTGCACTCACAGGGACAGACTCTACACACACAGGGACAGACTCTACACACACAGGGACAGACTCTACACACACAGGGACAGACTCTGCACATTTACATTCAGATTTACATGCATTTGCCTGCTTCTGTCAGCCGTCAGCAGGGGAGCGGGGCTGGGCAGAGACACACAGATCACAAACAAAGCATTTTCCTTTCAGCAACAGCCAAACCAACATTCACACTCAGTTTTGGTGCCCTTCCATGTTATCTTTCCTTTTGGGAGCTGATCTGAAAACCACTAACATTCTGCTTGTCAAACAAATGTTCGAACCCCGGATAAGCTGCAGATTCTATTAAGCTGGGCAAAAGTCGCCTCAAAATCTTCCTTGGTAGATTTCACACATTAACAGTGACATGTTGGAGATGAGCTCTCTCTCTCTCTCTCTCTCTCTCTCTCTCTCTCTCTCTCTCTCTTAAATACTGCAAACTCTGATGGAAAGTTTTGGGGCTGAAATAAGGCTGCCGATCCACTGCTCCAAGCTGCTTTGAGGAGTGTCTCAAACTGGCCTGAAGGAAGAAGCTTCACTTCTACCGCTCCCTTTGCTTCAGCTGTGCAGTGGCTTTATACTGACAGATCATACATGGAACTGAGAGCAATGATGTCTAACACACAGGCCAAACACACAGACCACTGAGTACATACATGTGCACATACATACAAACATGCACAAACACACACTCTCTCTCTCTCCCACACATACACTCACCGGTGACAACCTCACACAGCTGACTGCGACTACCTCAGCCGCCTGACTGAGACTTCCTCACGCGCTCGACTTACACAGCCTTCACACATGACTGCGACAAAGAGAGAAAGTTCTAGAAGTTTTCACTGCCGATTAGAGGAAAATGGGCTGTGAGCTCTGTGAAGGGTGAGCAGAGTGGCGTGACTGAGGCTTTCTGCTGCTTCCTCAGTGAGAGTAAAGCATTCTTCTGACTGTCTTTCTGTTCCGCCTGTAAAAATAGCCTGTGCAGAAGCGGGTGGAGGAGCCCTGCTGTGACTCACAGAAGGACAAAGCAGAGCACAGGAGCAGAGGGGCGTGGCCAGCGGATCCGCATGCCACGGAGGGAGGCCTTTTCAGGAAAAATGGAACGCTTTCAAGGCGATTAGGCCTGTCAAACGAGGCGCCGGCACAAAAGTGGCTTCATGTGCGGAGGGGAGGAAGAGATTAGCGAGGGCACAGAAGACGGCCATGCCACCCCGCTCATGGCAGTGGCTTCAAAGTGTGGGAGGGGTTTGTGTTCAGGCTGAATCTGCTGCCTTAATTGGTCAAATTAGTTAATTAGCTGTGTACGCTTAGATTCAGGCAATTCCACAACACCGCGGTAAAATATTTATAGTCTGGAGTTCAAGCACAATTTTCAGCTGTGATTTATTAGCCGAGTAAACGATTAGGCTAATTAAGTAATTAAGCACAGAGTTTGTAGCAAAACAAGGATATCCATGGCTCCCAGGGAGCAGGGTGTGCAGGCTGGTGAGGGAGGGGCTCTGAACAGCACACGCTCACTGCCTGTGCAGCCTTGAGCAAAATAATTCCCCACACACTGCCTTTGTGCGGCTCGGGCTGCATGAATGGGGATGTGCAGCAATGCTAGCCCTGCACAGCGCCCTTCAGCACGCAGCCGAGCAGAAAATCACTCACACAAAAGCCATTTCAACTGAATATTTCAAACGGCTCCCGCTCAGAGTCAGAGCATCCGGGGAGAGAAAGAACAATGAAGCTGGATGTATCTGCACTGACATTTACGCCAGAGACAGCGTCTGCTTTGCCTCCTGTCCAACTCACAGGTGCAGCAGCGGTAAAGGTTGCACCTCTCTCTCCACTGTCTGAGACACGATGGGTATGAGCTGCTCATGCATTCATCTCTGTGGAGAGGATTTTCCTGACCGGAATCCCAGATAATTAACCAGGACTGAGCAGCCAGGAGAGGGTGTACAGGAGAGGGTCTGTCACATGAACAGAGTAATTGTATTAATGAAAGAGAATTTTTCATCTTCGTACTCAAGAGGAGCCACAGTGTGGACTGCTGCATGACTTATGGAAGTGAAACGAGAGGATATGAATATTGCAAGACAGCTTCACAGGGGTATTCTCTGTACTGATGGGGGGGGGGGGGGGGGGGGGGGGGGAGGGTCCAGGTTTATCAGAATGGGTTTATTACAAAGCAGCTGGAGCTGCTGCTGTACGGGCACAAAGAGTTCCAAATTTTACATTCACATTCCAACATTTTACATCATATCAGGAAGACTTCTGAGTCTGAGAAGGAGAGAGAGAGAGAGAGAGAGAGAGAGAGAGAGAATAGAGATATCAGAGGAACCATGACAGGTAATGTTCATCTTCTTTTTCCCAAGGTTGAGCTGTATCCGCTGTAAGCCTGATTGGGCTGGGCTCTGCTCTTCATGGGCCATAAAGCTGTACCCACCCTCACCCCCATCACGGTCCCCTGACCTTCCTGAGCTTTACTGCCTGCCAATGCAGAGTCTGCTGTTTGCTAAATCTGTCCCTGACAAACAGGGACAGCACTGCTGGATCAATCTGTGGGTTTACAGTGACCGTGCCAACAGAATACCAGCAGCGTTGGGAGACTTTGTTCGCTTGCCGAATTTGTTCCGAGCAAACATGAGCAGCGTTAGAGCGTCTGCCTGCACACTCTGCCCTTTAGAAATATGCAGAGCACTGAGGATCTGGCACATCAACACCTTGAAAATATATACATTATTGGAACATTCTGTCAGTTCTGTTCCCAGCAGACTCGGCAGACGCGGCCACGGCCTGGGCCAGCTCTTCAGCCTGTCTGAGAGGCACACAAACCTCCCTCAGGACTCCCTGACTGCTCTCACAGCACAAGGTGACAAGCAAAGCTTCTGCCGGGGAAAATCAATTAAAGCTTAATTACACCGCCAGGATTTCCACTCATTTCAGCGAATTTCCAGGAGGGAGAGACTGTAAGGTTTTTGGAAGACAATGATAAATTTAATCAAATGTGAGTGAACTGTGCCAAAAATTTGCACAGCTCTACAAGATAATCCTCTTTCCTGAAATATTTCAAAAACAGGATTAGTGCTTCGAAGAAAGCTAAAGGACTTGGTTACGCTTTGGACGGAAAAGTTGAGAGGAGAGATGCTGCAGGGGGAGGAGTCTCACTTGGGAGAGATTATGGAGGGGGAGGAGTTATGGCAGTGGGAGGAGTCTGGGCTGGTGTGTGTTTCTGTGCTGTAGCCTCTGATCGAACCCTGTCTCTCCAGTCCAGTGGCCTGCCGTTGAACAGGTCAGGTGGTCTGAGAGGCAGAGGTGCATGTTCCCAGCCTTAAACACAATGGAATAAAGTGCTAGTGTGGGAGGTGCAGATAACCTGGCTGCTGCAGTCCCTCCTTCTCGTCACGGTGTCCCCACTCAGCTCCGCCCCTCTGCAACTCAAACTCAAACAGGCTTCACTGGCATCACCTCACTGCATGTGTCTCCGTTTCTCTCTCTGCAACCTTACTTTTCTGTCACCGTTTGTCTCTCGCTGGGCTTCTCCATCTCCCCCGTGTTTCTCCATACAGGATTATTCTCCATTGTGAAGCACGGCTGGGAGGGCGGCAGGCAGACAGACCGCAGCTCAGAGTGGCTGGATCCTCCCTGCCAGCGGGAGCTCAGAGAGTGCTCCCTGAACTCTGGCTCACTCCCCAGCTCTCTGCAGAGCCGCCAGGCTGCGGGCTAACAGCATTCGCACATCACAAGCTCCAGCTTTGACCTTTCCACCGCTGCAGTTTCAGGCTTCTAAAGAAGACGAGGATCTCAGATCTCCCCCCTCGCCCACAGCCAAACCCCACAAACCCAGTCAAACTCTGCACTCCGTCACCATGCGTTCAGACGGCCACTGACACAGAGGGTTCAGTAGAAGCTGCAGCGGCTGACAGGACAGCTCCTCTCACTCCACAGGATGTCCTGCGGCATGCCTAGGGCGTGCAACCACTCACGGCCATCACCTCCTCATGATGCAGCGTCCTAATGGGAAGCACAGTGAGTGTACAGCGCCCCCCAAAGGAGAGACTGCGTCACTCAGGGAATGTCATCGAGTGAATCACCCTGTGCCTCAGGTACCCGCTGAGAGCCGCTGCTCCAGGTGTCTGAGGAGGTGAGTCTGGCTCCACCAGTGAAACCCTACAACACACTCCGGCGGAGCCAGTATACACCATTGTGAGTCTAGACTGCATCTTTGAAGAAACTGTTGTACTGGATGTTTCAGTACCTTGGCACGCAATCAAACACAGCAGGTTTTGAGTCTGGACATTCTGCAGTGTAAAACCTGCACCACAATGTTAGCTGGACAGACATCACTTCCCTAAAGAGCCTACAAAGTAATGGTAGCATGTTAGCGAGTCAGCGAGCTAGTGTAGTGCATAACTACCGCTATCTAGCCAGCTACCTATATTGCTATCTATCTATCTACCCAGACAAAATAAACGGTGAACACAGTATACATACAAGTCTCTATACTCAATTCCCTAGTGAGCTATTTACTACAGAGGTAGATTATAATCTGTAGTACTGTCAGCTGTTAGCAACGTCAGGTCATATGTATACAGATAATGTATAGAAATATAACATATGCGCAGGGACCCCCAGACAGACAGACACACAGACACACACACATGCACACACGCTCACACACACAAATTTCCTTCACATGTGGGTAAGGAGAGGTAACTTGTTCAACGATTTTACCTTGAGGGCAAGACTGGATAATTATTCACCTGTAATTACCTCCCCTTCCCTGCCGCCCCTGTGCAGCCCATCAGAGCAGGAGATTCTGTATCAAGGTTAATACTCCTCCCCCTCTTCCTCCTCCTCCTCCTTATCTTTCTCCTCCTCCTCCTCCTCTTCCTCCCCCTCCTCCTCTCCTCCCTCTTTCAGTAAACTCTCCTTTAACAGTGAAAATCTGCCGCAGTTTGGTGGCACCACAGAGAATCGCTAAGATTCTAGCTGTCACTGTCAGCTGTTGAGCACAGCATTCTGGGATACATTCAGCCCTGTTAAAGAGTGCCTTTAGTCACTGCCAGACAGGCAGACTAACAGCGATTCCTCAGAGGACGAGTCCTCCAAACTGTCTAATAAATAAAACAAGCAACCTCCCTGCCAACACACCCCCCGACACCCTCATTACCTCTACTCACGGCTATAAATACATCATGAATCTAGTGAGTTTTAAGTGGGACCTAATAGGGCTGAGCTGCTATGAAACATTTCTTTTACAGTGTGACTGTAATTCCTCGCACAGTAATGTAATCAAATACGATGGATTTAGCTACATCATGAATGATTCAACAATTTCATGAAAAATATCAAAATTCCTGACAGTCATATTTACATTGCCACATGGCTATTATGAACATATAAATACCTTTCCGTTAATGCACAGACAGCTGTGAATCTGAAACAGAGAAGGCTTTACTGCATACGCTTCCTCATAATTACACTGTACCTCCACAGGCGTACATCTGGTCTACACTGACCAAGGCTAGATTCCACCAAGCAAGTGTGTGTATGTGTGTGTGTGTGTGTATGTGTGTGTGTGCGTGTGTGTGTGTGTGAGAAAGAGAGAGACAATCATCCATGAAAACACGCAGTGTTCTTGTCCAGTTTAGGAGCTGACAGATCCAGACTAAAGCAGCTGAAGTGTTTCTGCGTGTACACTGCGGAGAGGAGCCAGGCTCTCCATCCCACTGAGAAACGGAAAGTGACAGAGAGGGCTAATGAGAGCATGAACACACAACAGGAAAGCCTCGCAAGCTGAAGACGCCTCTGCACATTTGTATTAAATCACCAAGACTCTGGTGACCAGTTCAGCCTTTATTTTTGGCCTGTTGGCCAGAATGAAGCAATATGAACACAAGTTGTGATTGATGACATCAGACAGGTCGAGCCGCCCAATCAGAGAGGAGCAGCCAACTCAGCCATGCTGACGCAGAAACGCAGACGGGGCGTACAGCCATGCTAACGCAGTAACGCAGACGGGGCGTACAGCGATGCTAACGCAGTAACGCAGACGGGGCGTACAGCGATGCTAACGCAGTAACACAGACAGGGCGTTCAGAGCTGTGCGAGTCCCTGCAGGGGTTTATTTAAATAATGTTTATTCACACGTAAATGATACAAAACACATCAGACATAAATAAACTCGCATAGGCCTGCCACTACACGGTTATAGCTAAATTGTGCCGTTGATGAGCGACGGAACCGGAAATGGCCGGGAAAAATTTTATGCTGGGAAGAATTGTACGTGACACCGGGGCCGAGTGAGAGGAAACAGCCTCTGGCCAAACGACAGATTCACACAGCCTGTGACCAAGGTCCCGTTTACGGGCATCACACTCCCATCTTTACAGACTGTGGCTTGGCTGATGTGGACAAAAATGATGCAAAAAATGAGCCAGTCGATTTTAAGATCAGCGAACCTGCAAATGATTCCCTAAAGCAGGGTGTGTCGGGCTCAGAGCAGGAGACTGAACAGCACAGGCTGTTCCCTGCTTCACAGGACGCACACACACGCACACGCACACACACACACACGCGCGCACACACACGCACACACACACACACGCACACACACGCGCGCCCGCACACGCGCGCACACACACGCGCACACACGCACACACACACACGCGCGCGCACACACACGCGCGCGCACACACACGCACACACACGCACACGCACACACACACGCGCGCACACACACGCACACACACACACACGCGCGCCCGCACACGCGCGCACACACACACACACGCGCGCACACACACGCACACACACGCACACGCACACACACACACACACACACGCACACACACACACACGCACACACACACACGCGCGCCCGCACACGCGCGCACACACACGCACACACACACACACACACTCACACAGCAAGCCTCCTGTCTGTGCTGCTCTCCTCGATCGGCACATGCTGTGCATATGGATTGGCTACCTGTGGAACAGCATATCGGACAGACAGCTTTCCCATCATGCCCCTGTGCCTGGAGCACTCCCTGTCGGGTGCCACGCGGCGGGCGTTTGTGATCGTTTCTGCGTGTTTGGACAGTGGGGTGGGGTGATACCTCGCCCTCCCGGGGAGGCGGGACTGTGAGGGAGATTAACCGCAGCGAAGACAGCCCCCTGCAAAGCCCCGAGCTCCGGCGCCATGGCGATGTCGGGCCGTCCTGTCAGATGACTGTGCCAGAGGCACTGTGCCTATGAAACGAGCTCTCTGAGGAGCTCTGGGATGCCCGCTTTATTAGGAGCCATATTTCATACAGGAACTGAGTCCAGGGGGCAGTTACGTGCTCGCGGACGTTTCCCCCGGGGGGGAGTCTGTCCTTCGTGTCTCCAGAGCATCCCGTTGTCAGAGCGATGCCTGCCTGGTGCCAGGCAGATGGGCACAGAGGTGCTGTGTCACAGGAGGAGAGGGCCTGCGGATGCCAGTGAGAGCGCAGACAGCCCAGCGATCGCCGAAACGCTCGGCTGCCCTTTATTCCAGCAGAACGAGCTGGCAGGATCTGCCGTCTGCCAGAGTCAGGGCCGGTTAGGGCCAGCCTCCTCCAGAGCACCCACCCCTCTTCGCCCCCTCCCCCTCCCGAGGGGAGCTGTGTCGGCCATCTGCCTCCAAAGTGTTCCACTGATCACTGACTGTGCTCTCGACCGTTCAGCTCCAGCTTACAGAACTCTCCCGTGTGCAGACTCCCTTGCTCATTCGCTTGGATTGGTCCACAGTAATGATAACTCCGCCCCCTTTGGGGTTCACTACTGGCCCATTACTGCCTCAGGATGCTTCTCAACACAGAAGAAAGTGAGGACAGGACCTTCCATCGGCCGCTAAATCTCCTGGTGTTTGTGTCTGCAGGTGTGGGATCATCTGCAGGTGTGGGGTCAGTCTGCAGGTATGGGATCAGTCTGCAGGTGTGGGGTCAGTCTGCAGGTGTGGGGTCAGTCTGCAGGTGTGGGGTCAGTCTGCAGGTGTGGGGTCAGTCTGCAGGTGAGGGATCAGTCTGAAGGTGAGGGATCAGTCTGCAGGTGAGGGATCAGTCTGCAGGTGTGGATGTCAGTCTGCAGGTGAGGGATCAGTCTGAAGGTGAGGGATCAGTCTGCAGGTGAGGGATCAGTCTGCAGGTGTGGGGTCAGTCTGCAGGTGTGGATGTCAGTCTGCAGGTGAGGGATCAGTCTGCAGGTGTGGATGTCAGTCTGCAGGTGAGGGATCAGTCTGCAGGTGTGGGATCAGTCTGCAGGTGTGGGATCAGTCTGCAGGTGTGGGATCAGCATGACGTGCTTCCTAACTGATCTCTTTTCTTGTACCTGAATGCAGGCCTCTCCACTTTATCAGCAGTAACAGGACCGATCCCTTCCTGCCTGGCAGTGGTCCCGGGCTTCAGCGAGTGTGTCAGAGAGGGAGGGATATCAAAGGCCCCTGCAGTGCCTCAGATCACTCTGCGCTGCCTGTGAGAGACCCTGGGCTGCCTGTGAGAGACCCTGGGCTGCCTGTGAGAGACCCTGCGCTGCCTGTGAGAGACCCTGCGCTCAGCATATCCTTCATGTAGCTGATCCTACACTTATCTGCACACATGGAGCTAAAGAGAGTGCTCACACCACACACACACACACACACACACACACACACACACACATACACACACACATGCTCACTCTCGTTCACACACAAGAAGATCTTATAACCAATTAGGGACTCTGAGGTAGGCTAATAGGCTAACAGGTAATGCCACCGCATGTGCTGGTGTTGCAGGGTGATCCTCAGCTTGCTGTGAATGATGAAACTCACTGCACCCCAGCTAACTCTGGCATGCAGCAGGTGTTGGCACACCCTCGTGTACACACACCTGACACTGCAGTACTGCTGCTCCTGTAACCATGGTGATACACTGTACTGTACATCGTGAGGAAGACAAATATCTTAGCGACAGTCTGTCTGTCTGACAACAGCCTGGTCACCCCACACCAGCACAGCCTCCACAATGCTACAGCAGACCTGGCGCATACAGGCCCGGCACATACGGACCCATCGCATACGGACCCAGCACATACGGACCCATCGCATACGGACCCATCACATACGGGCCTATCACATACGGACCCAGCGCATACGGACCCATCGCATACGGACCCATCGCATACGGACCCATCGCATACGGACCCAGCGCATACGGACCCATCACATACGGGCCTATCACATACGGACCCAGCGCATACGGACCCATCACATACGGGCCTATCACATACGGACCCAGCGCATACGGACCCATCGCATACGGACCCATCGCATACGGACCCATCGCATACGGACCCAGCGCATACGGACCCAGCACATACGGACCCATCGCATACGGACCCATCACATACGGGCCTATCACATACGGGCCTATCACATACGGGCCCAGAACCCGCAGATACAGACTGCAGTAGCAGTCCAATCAGATCAGGCCTACAGGCTGTCTGCATTCTGTGTCCATCTCTGTCTCCACGGTATGGACACTTACTGATGCCCCACAGTCAAAAAAAGATCAAAGGTGAGTGGCAGGATCTCTGTAAAGCGTTGTCTTAAAGGTCTGGGTGCATGACAATCCACACGAGTGTGTGTCCTTTGAGTGCAGACTCACCATCTCCCCTGTGCTCTGTGGTTTCACACCAGGTCTCAGGCAGGACTGAAGCCTGTCTCTCTGCAGGGACTCACACCTTTACCCCCAGCCAACATCACAGTTTCTCTCATAATTACAGCTTTAAACAGCCAAACGCAGGCAAAACGCTTACAGGTACAGCCTCTGAATTACCTAACCAGCATCCTGGAGCTAATGTTGATACAGTAAAGGAGAGAACAT
>NC_050588.1:40702500-40710000 GCF_013368585.1 Megalops cyprinoides | reverse complement strand
AACCCCTCCCTGGATAACTCTCCACCTCTGTCAGCAGCTTCAGAAAAGAAGCACATTGCTTCAGTTCCTGAATGACTGCAGAGGTTGCCGCGGTGATAAGAGCCTCACGTGCCATTTGCAAAAACCAAACAGTGTTGCCATAAAGTGCAAAAAAATGAAAAACTCTCTCGTAAAGTAAAGGATCCACTTCTGAATGCAACTGAGTGAAGCACCAGAGCGCTCACACTGAGCAGACTGAAGAGCCCTGCTCTCTGGCAGCGCGTCCTTGTTGACACGCTCCCACCCACACCGGAAGGGTGCAGGTCATACTAATTGTTGGAATAAACACACCTCTCATCACTCCGAGTGTGTCATCACTCGGCGCCTAAACAGCGTCTGTTTAAAAGCAAGACCTGTCCAGAGCCGGGCCAGAACGCTGAGTTCTGGTATAGTATAAAACGTCAGAACAACAAAGAGCGATGTGATGTGCCCTGCTCAGCCCCTCTGCTCAGCCCCTCGGCTCAGACCCTCGGCTCAGACCCTCGGCTCAGCCCCTCGGCTCAGCCCCTCTGCTCAGCCCCTCGGCTCAGACCCTCTGCTCAGCCCCTCGGCTCAGCCCCTCGGCTCAGCCCCTCGGCTCAGCCCCTCGGCTCAGCCCCTCGGCTCAGCCCCTCGGCAGAGGAGGGTGGAGGAATGACAGAGCTGCGTGCTCCGAAGCTCGGCCTGCAGCCGGGAGCGCTCACCGTGCCTGAATATTCATCAATGCCTCTGACAAACGCTCCATTATCATCACACTAGCCTCACACGCCCCCACACTGATCACACACACACACACACACTGCACTCCACACACACCCACACACTGATCACACACACACACACACACACACACACACACACACACACTGCACTCCACACACACCCCCACACTGATCACACACACACACACACACACACACACACACACACACACACTGCACTCCACACACGCCCCCACACTGATCACACACACACACACACACACACACACACACACACACACACACACACACACTGCACTTCACACACACCCCCACACTGATCACACACACACACACACATACACACACACACACACTGTACTCCACATACGCCCCCACACTGATCACACACACACACACACACTGCACTCCACATACGCCCCCACACTGATCACACACACACACACACACACACACTGCACTCCACACATGCCCTCACACTCATCACACATATACACACACACACACACATTGCACTCCACACACACCCCCACACTGATCACACACACACACACACACACACACACACACACACACACACTGCACTCTACACACACCCCCACACTGATCACACACACACACACACACACACACACACACACACTGCACTCTACACACACCCCCACACTGATCACACACACACACACACACACACACACACACACTGCACTCCACGCAGCCAATAGGGAGGCAGCTGCAGTGTGGGGAGAAGGAAGTGAAAGAGAGGGAGGGAACAGAGGACAGATCACGCTGAATGACTCTCAGTGACGTGTTCAAGGTCGGAGTCGGCCGCAACAGTCTGTGCTGCTGCCCTCATCCGGTCGGGGTGACAGGCTGTGGGGCGATGCTCACAGACAGGCCCCCTCAGTGACCCCAGCCCTGCCCCGTTCTCCCACTCCGCGTCCGTCCAGAAGGTGACAGAGCAGAAATTTCTCCCGTTCCCTGCAGGAACAGCGGAGAGAACTGGGGCGAGAAAGGATTTCCTGATCACGCTCCTGCTCGGTAAAACTGAGTCCGGGGGCAGCAGGGGCAGGGCTGGGCGGGGCTGGGCGGGGCTGTGTAGGACACGTGTGCTGCAGTCACCCAGGCCACGCCTGCCTCGCTGTGACAGCCAGCATTCAGAAGCTAACAGATAATGATGTTTGGGTCAAAAATTCAGCTTTCACCACTGCAACTCTGCAGCACTAGATCTTGGCCCAATACAATGGAAAAGAAACATAATGTTAAAAATAACAACAATGAACGACTAGAAGGAGCATATGTGTGTGTGCGTGTGTGTGTGTGTGTGTGTGTGTGTGTGTGTGTGTGTGTGCGTGTGTGTGCGTGTGTGTATGTGTGTGTATGTGTGTGTGTGCGTGCGTGTGCGTGTGTGTGTGCGTGTGTGTATGTGTGTGTGTGCGTGCGTGTGTGCGTGTGTGTATGTGTGTGTGTGCGTGCGTGTGTGTGTGTGCGCGTGTGTGTATGTGTGTGTGCGTGTGTGTGCGTGTGTGTATGTGTGTGTATGTGTGTATCTCAGCGCTGCTGGCCAGCTCAGCTCCGTCTCTCTCTCTCTGGCAGACAGAGTGGCCGTGGTGTGTTTGTAGAGACGGGCAACAGCTCCAAGGTCAGTGTATGGTGCAGCGGCGGCAGGCTATGCATACTCTATTACGCTCTGAGTGCGGAGTGCGTAACCGGCTCTCTCACACTGTCAGGAGCCGGATATACTCCATTACGCTCTGAGCGTGGAGTGCGTAACCGGCTCTCTCACACTGTCAGGAGCCGGAACACCCGGCCCTCGCCTCTCAGAGTCACTCCAAAAACAAACCAAGAATGAAATTCGGAATGAGCTTCCTCTCTAATACCCAAATCAAGCCACCCTGCCCTGCGCTCAATATCCGGCATCAGTTAGCTCCTCAGTTCAGAGGGAAGTGTGTCCTCTGGAGGGTAGAGGAGAAGGGAACGCTCTCAGGAAGCCTGATCTCAACGGGAGGCATTATGTTAATGTCCTGCTACATTAAGTTTGGCAGAATGAGGCATCGCTCCTGATAAACTCCCTGCTCCGATAGGAGACTGATGGGATTATGAGCCCCTGGCAGTCTCTCTGCAGAGGGGGCCTGACACACATCTCAATCACTGCAGCGGCATGGCTCTATGAGCTCAGCTGAACCAGACACACACACATTCTCTCACACACAAACACACACACACACACATACACGCATTCTCTCACACACACACATACACACTCTCACTCACACACACACACACACAGATTGTGCTATGCAACAAACCACAGGTGACCTTGGAAAGTGTACCGAGTATGATGACAGGAACCCTGCGGCCGGGTTGGCCAGAGCACCCACACCTCCTCAAAGTGTTTGGCTGTTTCCTTCAAAAAATATCAGCACGGGAAGGATCTGCATTTAAAACAGCAGAACAATCACATTCAGGTCCTCTCATACATTCAGAGCTCAGAATCCCATCTCTTACACGATTCAGATCCTGTACAAAGTCAGATTAATGTCAAAACCTTTAGCATTAGAGTCACCCACTTGGATAAAAAGTGCCACTCGAGCAAAATGTGGTTAAAGAAGAGATGCATCTGCAGCCGTGTGTGGTTGTGTGTGGTCATGTGCGGCTGCGTGTGGTCGTGTGCGGTTGCGTGTGGTCATGTGTGGTTGTGTGTGGTTGTGTGCAGTTGTGTGCGGTTGTGTGTGTTTGTGTGTGGTCATGTGCGGCTGCGTGTGGTCGTGTGCGGTTGCGTGTGGTCGTGTGCGGTTGCGTGTGGTCATGTGTGGTTGTGTGTGGTTGTGTGCAGTTGTGTGCGGTTGTGTGTGTTTGTGTGTGGTTGTGTGTGGCTGCGTGTGGTCGTGTGTGGTTGTGTGTGGTCGTGTGCAGTTGTGTGCGGTTGTGTGTGTTTGTGTGTGGTTGTGTGTGGTTGTGTGTGGTCGTGTGTGGCTGCGTGTGGTCGTGTGTGGTTGTGTGTGGTCGTGTGCGGCTGCGTGTGGCAGTGCTTGTGGGAAGCAGAGTCGTGCGCAGTAGTGCCCTCAGGTCATCTGAATCACAGGATATTCAGAACTGCCTCCAGCTTTGCATTTTAATCGCTCTGAAAGATCTCTCCATCTCACAACATTTTCATTTTTGATGGTGTTCAGAGCCAGTGCAGTTCAAAGGGCTTCATTAACTCCACTAAATTTGATTTCTACTTTTCATCTAATGACAATCATAGCATTAACAGGGCTTAGCTGTCATAGCAGCCAGTGCAAATCCACCCTCTCTTCAAACATCAACAGACAGCCCCTCTCCCCTATCCAATCAGATCCTTTGCAGAGCTCTCACAGCTCAACCAATCATCTCCTCAGGTGACGACCTGAGCTGTTTGTTCTCCTTTTCATTGACCTCATAATCTCATGACTCTGGTGAGATCACACCAGGATCCTGCTTAATCCACTTTGAAGTGAAGAGACCGGTTGCTCTTCTGGTGTGCTCTGTGAAAGATCACCACTGTCTTAGCAGAGCTTGTGCGATTAGCTGAGAGGGTTAACCTCTGCACCAGTAACAGCAGCCCCCGGGCAGGCTGTGCATGAGCAAGCAGCTGAAAGCTGATCCACTCGGGGTGGGAGAGAAGGCTGGCCGTGCTGAAGAAACACACAAGGAGCTGCAGAGGTACACCCACTGCCTAACAGACACAGCAAACTTAACCCCAACCCTAACCCCCAACCCTAACCCCAACCCTAACCCCTAACCCTAACCCTAATCCCAACTACATGCTCTAAGGTAGCTCACTGCACAGCTGTTGGAGGAGGCGGCAGGGGATGCAGGCAGTGATGCATCTCTGACAGACAGAAGCCTTACACACCTACACATCCCCATCACATTACAAACAAACACAAACCTGCCAATACCCTTCAGCTGGCTGCTGTCACTCACAGCCGGTGTCATTACTGAAACCACACCTGCTTCAGGTGACTGTCTCCACCCACAGGAGGTGATGGACAGTGGGACTGGCCCATCTGAGCTCTCTGCCCCACTGAAATGACTGGAAATGAACTTCCATATAAAAAGGTAAACACTGCACTTCTCTGCACAGGGACTCATTTCTGCCATGGAAACAGGGTTCCAGCAGAACAGGGAGGGGCTAGAAGGAGTCATGTGACTCAGAAGATAAATATGAAAATATGGGGCCGCCATCCTGCAAGCGGCGGGCGAGTCGCCCCGCACCCCAGCACGGCCAGGCGCTGGGGATGCTGGGAAGGCCCCGGCACCTCCCGGCTGATGCGCTTTTACACCAAACACTCTGTGCCGAGAGCTTTGCTCCTGCACAGCACCAGCCACCCCTCTGAGCCACACTACAGAGGATCATGGGAACACCGTCTCTGAAAACTGAACACACACTAAGACAAGCAACGTGTCCAGATTCATTTTATCCAGAGAAATGAACCCCTGTGCTGCTTGAGCAGAGTCAGAGAGGGGTCCCTGTCAGCACCAGGCTGTCCAACAGCCAGCTCCATGGCTCCACCTTTGTCTCCACTTCCCTCATTTACCTCTGCCTGCCATCACTTCATGCTAGTCTCTGTGCTGTGCTGTGCTGTGCCGTGCCCCCGGAGTGATCACCCGCCCTGCAGCACAGCTGGTCCACACTGCACTCTGCAGAGACCCTGTACTCCTGAGCTGACGGGACTGTGTCAGCATGCTGCAGACTAATCACAATACCCACACACACGTGCACACACACACGCACACACACAGACACACACATTCACACACACACAGACACACACATTCACACACACACACACACGCGCGCACACACGCACGCACACGTGCACATACACGCACACGTAAACATACACGCACACACACACACACACGTGCACACACGCGCGCACACACGCACACACACACACACACACACACACACACAGAAACGCCAGCAGACTGGGAGGACGTCACACCCCCGCCACCCGGCCCGCGAGTCTGATACTCCTCAGAGTGGTGCTATGCCAGCAGGCGAGGCAGACTCATTCACTAATCCCTCAGCAGGGCGCCGGCGCCAAGCCTCCCCTGCCAACGCGCTTCCACAACTCTCACAGTGTGAGCTGGGTCACGCAAGGCCCCGCCCAGCCACCTGACCTCGCCCACCTGCAGCCCGGCCCCACCCGCTACACTACCAAGGGCCGTCCGTAACTTACCCTGCGTTGTGCAACTTGAGCGTATGTCAGTGTGACCTGGATCAATCAGCTGGTCCCCTGCAGCCTTCAATGTCAGTATGTAATAGGGAGCTGGTGAGGGACAACCTAACACACACACACACACACACACACACGCACACACGCACACACGCACACACACACACACACACACACACACGAGCATGCACACACACACACACGAGCATGCACACGCACACACACATACACACACGTGTATGAACACACAGACACACGTGCACACACACACACGCATACACACGTGCACACACAGACACACGCGCATGCACACACACACACACGCACACGCACACATACAGACACACGTGCATGCACACACACACACACACACACACACACACGCACACATACAGACACACGTGTATGCACACACACACACACACACGCACACATACAGACACACGTGTATGCACACACACACACACAAGCCCAAACAGTCACACAACCCTGCACAAAGAAGCACATGTAGTCATGCACACACACACACACACACACACACACAGACTGAAGGAACACAAACATTTTAAAAAGGTGAGAAACATGCTGTGCATTCAGGAGTCAGATAAACACCCGGCTTCTCATATGGACATGCACTCTGAGTGATATTCCATCAGGCCTGCATCAGTCACGGATGTAATCACACTGCAGGTTAATTGCTTGGGAGAATGTCATTTTAATGACTGCTTGAGAGAGTTCCTGCAAATCCCAGCAGACCCACAGCGACAGACACACTGCCCAGGGAGAGCGGGTACACACCCAGGCAGAGCGTGCGCGCGCGCACACACACACACACACACACACACACACACACACACACACACACACACACACCATATCGGCTACCCACTGGCTTCATGATCTCTTAAGCATGCTTATATCCTCTACGTTAGCAAGGCAAACAGCCCACCTTTTTGGTATTCACAGCGTCAATAAGAAGCACCATTCTTATGAAAGGCCTGTCAGTCTGTAAAAGACTGCAGAGAGAGACTGCAGAGAGAGACTTTCAAGAGACCACAGACAGAGAGTGCAGAGAGGTACTGTAGACTGCCAGTGTGGGGGCAGAGCTGTGCTGGCCTTCAGACGACCGTGTGACGTCTACGCTCACACACATGCATGCAGTCAATACAGAGGCAAACAAATCTATTCAGCACCTCAGGCTGCGGAGGAAGACACCTCCTCCGGGAGCCAGACACCTCCTCCGGGAGCCAGACACCCCCTCCGGGAGTCAGACACCTCCTCCGGGAGTCAGACACCTCCTCCGGGAGTGAGATGCTAATCGCTGCTGCCCCTGCAGACCAGAGCAGCCAGCAGGAGGGGAGGCTGAGTGGGAAAATGTGTCATTTCAGACGTTTGCTGTGAAACGGGGGCAACACAAACAGCATGGACCCTCGCTGCTGAAGAGAAGAAGGCCGGGGTAGGAGAGGTGTGGGAAAACAGACACAAACAGAGATATACCCTGAGCTTCAAAGCAAACAGATTTGCTGAGATGAGTCTGAGTGGTGTGTGCATCT
>NC_050588.1:40670000-40697500 GCF_013368585.1 Megalops cyprinoides | reverse complement strand
CGAGTTTAATACTGCAATTCACCCGTGTAAACAATGAGTTAGCCACTCCGCATAGCTCGCGGTTCTGTGAAACAGCAAACCGCACAGACCAAAGCGGAGACACTCACTCTGACAATACCATCGCTCTCGCTCAGAACGCTGCTTTTTCAGCCGACGCTTCCCGTGTTTCTGAGCTCATTTCCTTAACGCTGCGCAGCGGCCGCAGCTCTGACTGTGCAGGGAGTTACTGCGCCGTGGCTCTGCAGTGTGTTAACGGTCTGAGGTGACCTTTACCCTCTGACTCCTCTCCACAGGAAGCCTCTCAGTGAGAGCGTGAGCTTGCTGCATCCTCACGACCTCGTCGTCTTCACGGTTACGCTGGCCCCCCCGGGAGGCTGCCGGGAGGTGTGATCCCAGCAGGAGACACTGCTTCCACCAATCACAGTCTGAGAGGCAGGCCATTCACAGAGCTGTCTGCTGCTCCCTCTGGGTGTGGAGCACATCCCTCCCGGTCCATGGCAGAGTAAAGCCATCAGAGAAAGATTCTGCACCGTTACTGCTATGGCTGTTCAATCACTACCAATGATGCCATTGGGGCCCTAACAAAACTCCAATACACCAAGGCCAGCGAGACCAGCGAGGGAGGGTGGGAACGGGGTGGTGTTCTGATGAACAGGACAGCCAATCAGCCGGCCGGAACTCAGCCAATCAGCCAGCGCTGTGCGGATGTCATTCCGGAACAGAACGCCTGCTCTGTAGCACTCCTGCATTCCTTACACGCCTCCCCCAGCGATGCTAAATCCAAATCTTCAGCAGACAAATGTACAGCACTGTCATAAACAGCCAAACCACCTCATATTGACACAGTGCAGCTTCTCTCTTTGGTCCCACCCTGTGCTCTCTCTCCGATGGCCTCAGCTTGTAACCAGGGGAAACTCATTTCAACAGCAAACAGTGCTGTCTTAGGCAGGAGAGAGAAACTGTTAAAGTAACAAAAGACAATCACCAGCCTTGCAGCTCCGGAACTGCTCTGACTGACCAATCACCAGCCTTACAGCTCCGGAACTGCTCTGACTGACCAATCACCAGCCTTACAGCTCCGGAACTGCTCTGAGTGACCAATCACCAGCCTTACAGCTCCGGAACTGCTCTGACTGACCAATCACCAGCCTTACAGCTCCGGAACTGCTCTGACTGACCAATCACCAGCCTTACAGCTCCGGAACTGCTCTGACTGACCAATCACCAGCCTAACAGCTTCAGAACTGCTCTAACTGACCAATCACCAGTCTCACAGCTCCAGAACTGCTCTGGCTGACCAATCAGGAGCATTATAGCTCCGGAAATGCTCTGACTGACCGATCACCAGCTTCACAGCTCCAGAACTGCTCTGCCTGACACCAGTCACCGGGAAAAAAGCTCCTGGCATGTCTCCCGTGCCACACTCCAGCAGAGCGCTTAGAGCCTGCTTTCTGATCCAGGAGGTGCTGTGTTCTGCAAGATTTCTGTAGCCTTGACAACAGGAAAATCAGGACTCCTCCGCCTGTTGCATGCTTCTTTTCAGCCAGCCAGTACTGAGACCGTGCTCTCACCATAACCAAACCAGTCTGCCTGGCCAGCCAGTACCGAGACTGTGAGGGCTTACCTTAAAAAAGCTGCCAGCGTGGCAGGTATATTTGCAGGGGAGCAGTTCTGGGGAGGGAAGGGGTGTCCTCAGAGCTGCAGGGAACCCAGCGGGACAGCTTTCAGCAGTGCTGCACAGATCCATGAGGCCCTGTGAACACAAGTATTCCCACAATCCCCTGCAGTCTGACAGCCTACACAGCAGAGCACACTGACCCACAGAGTCCATCCCTAACGGGGCCACTTCAGACAGAGCGTTTCAGTGTCGGCGTGGGAGGACAGGACCTGCAGCTGGTGAAAGTGGTGTGTGCTGATGTTTAAAATGTGGATGGTGCAGGACAAGGCAGAGGACACTGGGCAAATGGATGATCTCCTTTCTAACGCTTAAAACAAGGTGACACCCAGCAGGGTGGCGAGGACATCGCTGTTAGCTGGGCTCGGCTGAGGGAGGAGGGAGGAAGCCACTCTCATTCGCAGGCTTCCCATACACACAGGAGATGGCAGGTATTCAGCATCAACACTGCTGACATAACACACCCCAATACAGATCAAACCAGTGACCTCTCTCTAAAGAGAAGCATCTGTCAACAAATTTGAACCATTTTTCCTTTATGCCCTTTACACACTACGGTTTTTAACCGTTTTTCATTTTGCTATGTTTTCATTTTACCATGATTCTCTGTCAAACTGCAAAATGTTGAACACCTTAAATCATGCAGTCTCTCCTAGTGATCATGACTGTTAGCACGGGAGTCGGAGGGAATCTCCACGAAAAGGCGTGGTGATGAGCTCTGCAGCAGTGCCCAAAGGCTGCATTCGGGCCCAGCAGCTGCATCAGTGCCCAGAGGCTGCATCAGTGCAGCTGCATCAGTGCCCAGAGGCTGCATCAGTGCCCAGAGGCTGCATCAGTGCCCGGCGGCTGCATTAGGGCCCGGCGGCTGCATCAGTGCAGCTGCATCAGTGCCCGGCGGCTGCATCAGTGCAGCTGCATCAGTGCCCAGCGGCTGCATCAGTGCAGCTGCATCAGTGCCCGGCGGCTGCATCAGTGCAGCTGCATCAGTGCCCGGCGGCTGCATCAGTGCAGCTGCATCAGTGCCCGGCGGCTGCATTAGGGCCCGGCGGCTGCATCAGTGCAGCTGCATCAGTGCCCGGCGGCTGCATTAGGGCCCGGCGGCTGCATCAGTGCAGCTGCATCAGTGCCCGGCGGCTGCATCAGTGCAGCTGCATCAGTGCCCGGCGGGCAGCACTGTGTGCCCCTGAGGAGGACACACCGAGGCCAACTCTCCCAGGCCTGTAACACTGTCAGCTGCTCCATGGGGCCACAGCACTGAGGCAGATTCTCTCCCCTCTCACCCCTCCCCCACCATGGCCCCAGGGCATGCTGGGAAGCCAGGGGATTACTGAAAATTATGTAAGGTCTTTAAGGCAGACATTTCTCTTCCCAGGGCAACACTGCTTTTCTGTGTAATCCCCCCAAACTGAAACATACACACACACACACACACACGCGCACACACACACACACACACACACACACACACACACACACAGGTCTGCCCTGCCACACCCCGCAATGAACAGCAGTGCCCTGAACATTTCCTTAAAAGTTGCTCCTGCAGACGGGACACCTGCGGCTTCAGTGGGGGGGGGGCGTGAGGGGGGGCGTGGGGGGGAGCGTGGGGGGGGAGCGTGAGGGGGGGCGTTTGGCCCCTCGCCTCAGCTGTCAGCTCTGCCCCTTATGCACTTTCACGCTCGGGGGGGGGGGGGGGGTGCCTGCAAATGCTATTTGCAGGCACTAGGATTCCAAAAAAAGCTGCCTCTTCACCGCTCTGCGTTTCGACCCCGGCATGTTCCTGCCTCCCGTCCCAGAGAGAGAACAAGGGCTCAGGGGTTACAGCACCGTGATGCGATCTGCTTCTATCTTTTCTATTTAGTTTGCATGTGTGATCTGCTTTAGGTCACTGCACACAGAGATCTGCCCCTGAGCTTGACCTGGCCCATCCAGAACGTTCCCCAGGTCAGAACCAGGCGCCTGCTGTCACTGTGTGGTGCTGCTGGGAGCAGAAAGTGCTGAGATTCCCGCCTTCACCTGTCAATCACCCGTCTCTCCACCCACCCCTCCATCAAGCTGCCCATTGGAATCAGACCGGCACAAAACAGCAAGACACAGTAACATGCATATCAGAGCAGAAACAAGAAGCACCGAGACTCACAACAGCCACACCGTGCCTGATGAACCCGATGCACTGCAGCTAAACGTAAAGCCCTGCTGATATCACTAACGCGCACCTGTCAGCAGAGCCCTCTTCCTGCTTCCATTAGACTCTCTCTGCACCGGATGGGAACAAACATCTGATTATTCAGGTATTAAACCATGAAATCAGTAATTGATTTTCAGCATCAGTATTCAAGTGCATGTTCATTCCCATTAATATTGATTACAGAGAGCCTGGGAATCGCTGCATAAATTAACTGATAATTAACAGATATTATTAATTTTCTGAGGGCTGAGAGTGAGAGCAAATGCACATCTCTGCAGATTTATGATACACACAGAGCCGCGTGTGGCGTTTGGGTTAAAGAAAGAGGGGTTCGTGTTGTATTTTTGTTTAATTTTTGCGGTTTTATTTTCGCATATCCGCTTTGTCTGCCATCCCCCTCTCTCTGTCCGCCTCCCCCTTCTGGCACTTGCGGGTTCTGTTTGTCCTGTGTGAGCTGCCGTACTTGGGCCAGGCCTGTGAGGACCGGATTGGGAAGTGCTTCACTTCCTGCAGCAGCATGGCGGTGCAATTCCAGCAGTCTCACACTGTGGGATAACGGTCCGTCCTAAAGGCCAGGCCGTTTAAGAGCCTGTCCATGTGACAAACGAGCCGTTCAGAGAGCACCGCGTCTCACCTGTCAGGATAAAAACAGTGGAAACTGCCCGCTTCAGGGCCTGCTGCACGCAGCGGTGGATCTGCTCTCACACAGGCGGCTTCCTGCAGACAGGAGGAGGGTGGCCCAGCTTAGCTTCAGATGCTGGAGGACACACACCTCTCATTACCGCCTTTAACCACACACACATAACATACTCACTCACACAACATACGTACACACACATGCACACGCTCACACACGCTCACACACGCTGACACACGCTGACACACGCTGACACACACTCTCACACACACGCTCACACACTCGTGCTCACACACTCGTGCTCACACACACTCGCACTCAGCTGCAGGGCTGTGTGTATGAGCAGCAGTGCATTCTGGGAGGCGGGGCTGTGATGAGCCTGGCTGTAATTGGCTCACTCATCACCCTGTGTGAGACAGGCCATATAAACAGGTGGAATAACGATACACATCAAAGGGTGCGACAGACTCCGCCCCCAGGAGTGAGTGAGCTGTCTGCTACTGACATTAATACACCCTGCTGTTTGCATATATATTACACTGGAAGATGAATGTGCTGCTATGTCATTACATCAATGACAAAAGCTTGGCCCTGAAACAACGGGCGGCGGCATGGGCGGGGGGGGTGTTCATGTGAGAAATGGAAGGCGCAGAGAGGAGAAGGAGCTCTGTCTTCAGAGCCACATTTTCCCACCCCAGGTTCATCCTTTACACCCCAACATTCTGCAGGTCCACACAAACACCCCAAAATGAGACCCAGGAGAGCACAGCTCCCCCAGCACTCCCCCCTGAGGCCTGCTAGGACAGGGGCCCGCTGCACAGCCACACTCTGCTAATAATGCACCACGGAGGGAAAAATATCCACATATTATGCACTGAATTTAAGTGAAAACACAATTTTTATTTATTGCAATATTCAGCGAGGGAGACAGAGAATCGTTCAGAAAGAAACACAGAGACACAGACATGCAAAAAACAGACAGGTTACAGGAAGAGAGGGATGGGACTGACAGAGAGAGAGAAAGAGAGAGGCATAAAGAGAGAGAGAGAGAGGGAAAGAGAGAGAGACAGAGAGAAACAAACAGAGAAAGAGAGACCAGGGTTTTAGGACATCTGGTATCTCTCATTCCAGAATAATCCCCAAATCATGTTAATCGCACAATCAATATGGTAATGAAATAATAACAGAAATAATAATCTGACAGGCTGAAAGGAGGGGAGGTTAGGCTGTGTCCTCAGTTGCCCAGTGCAATTCCAGAAGAGCTTTTCCCTCAGCGGGATCGTGCGTCACGAGACCCCAGGATTACGCCTCTGACACGCTTCAGTTCAGAAGGCCTAACGGTCATCATTATCACCCATTACCACACACTTCCTGACCTTCTATGGCATTTTTCATCTCGGATTCACTGGGGCTGTGAAATCCTCTCCTGCTGCACTAACATCCTCACAGCGCCAGGGCGGGCAGGTCAGCTGTTAGCCTGGGACAGTTAGCTGTTTACAGCCGACACGCCCCGACGTAGCCGTTAGCCACAGCCGCATGTATGCTTTTCAGAACGTTTCTCTTCAGAACGTTTCTCTTCAGAAAGCTTCCTGAGACAACAGCAGAGCTGGTTCAATTACAGAGGAGCTAATGAGAGTCACAGTCACAGACACAGTCACAGTGAGTCACAGTCACATCCTCACAGCGCCAGTCATAGTCACAGACACAGTCACAAACACAGTCACAGTCACAGTCCTTCATTTCCTCTCCCCCTCCTGTGTCCCTCTTTCATTCCTGTTGCTTTACTTTCTCTTCTCATCCCTTCTCTCTGCCCCCCCATCCTCCCCCCTCTCTCCCCTCCTCTGCCTCTCCCTCTCTCTGTGCTCCACCTGTACTTCATGGTAACAGCTGATTACACTGATACGGAAGCTGAAGTGAATTTGATTCTGTGATCGGATCAGATGTAAATGCAGTGAAAGACAGAGCTTTATCACCGTAATTCGCAGCACGCTGCTGAAAGTGCTTTTCTTCAGAGCCATCCTCTCCACAGCCCTGCTTTGTCATTAGATTTATACTGGCAGTCGCTTTGCCAGTAAAACTGGAGCGTGAATGTTCCCGCGGGCTGACCGGCCCCCGACAGGCAGGAACATCTGTGCTCTCCGCTAAACCACTGCTGGACTGGCCAGCGCACAAGTGTCCCGAATGCAGGATCGTTGTAAACTGTTTGGGCAGCATCGCCGGTGGGGGGGTGATTGGATCGACCTATCAAAGCCTTTTTGGGGGGCAGGGGGGAACGACCCTGTAATCCGCTACTGAAAAAAATCACCTTGCTGACATGGACCGCTGCTGTAATCATGTGCTGTGTCACTGCATGACAGTACAGCTGATTCTCACTTCAGAGAGAATCCAGATTCCAGCAGATCTGATTGTCTCAGCGTCTGTTTCCCCCAGACGGAGAGAGCAGACCTGCACATTCTGTGACATTACCATATACGCAGACACACAGGGCATTGGCTGAGCTAATACTAACTGCTCTTCCTGCTCTGTCATTTTTGCAAGTGGATCGAATGGATCAGTCAGCGAGAAGCAGGAACTGGATTAATCACCATGGTGCTCCTGGCTCCCCGCAGGCTACAGAGAGACAGGCCTGACAGACAGGAGTCTGGGAGCCGAACAGGAGCAGCACGCAGCAGCCCTGAAGCTGCTCCCCCCCCCCCCGCTGCGCCAACATCTCTCCTCCTCTCCACCTCTCTAATCAGGGAGCATTTTACAACGCATCTTTCAAAAAAGAATTAATGACATGCAAACCAGTTGTTTGGTGGATGGAACGGTTGCCTTGCCAACGAGGAGCGTGGAGCCTGCACAAAGGGATCATGCGCAGTGACTGTGCCTTTCAGATCGCGCCCGTCACCGTGCTGATCAGACCCGCTCCGCGCCCGCGGAGTTCCCCTCCGGACCGCAGGGGTGTGGCCTGGGCCTCCAGCATCTGCAGCTCGTACGCTGTGCTCTGTCAGCACACACTGACCCCAGAGCAGTCAGGCCTTCCCTGGGAGAGGAGCCGCTCCCGCACACACTGACCCCAGAGCAGTCAGGCCTTCCCTGGGAGAGGAGCCGCTCCCGCACACACTAACCCCAGAGCAGTCAGGCCTTCCCTGGGAGAGGAGCCACTCCTGAACAAACTCACCCCAACCACAGTGTAGAGACCAACAGCACTTAATCAAACAGCATTATTCAAACACAAACACACACACAGCCATACATACATATACATGCACACACACAGCAATACACAGAGACCAGCCACAAAGACATCACATACAACAGACAGCAGGAAATTACACCACTAAACAGTACAAACTGTAAAATACATTCTTTTTTTCAACAATGCATGGAGTAGCCCCCCCCCCCCAACACAAACACTCACAAACACACACAAACACACACAAACACACACAAACACTCACAAACACTCACAAACACTCACAAACACACACAAACACACACACACACAAACACTCACAAACACTCACAAACACACACAAGCACTCACAAACACACACACACAAACACACACAAACACACACAAGCACTCACAAACACAAACACACACAAACACACACTCATATGTTTAGTGGCTTTGTGTTTCTAGCCTTCTAACAGAAGAGATGCACATTACTGACCACAGACCCACAGTCACAGTGCATCTTGGGAAACGCAGTCTGGTGGGGGTTAATCCCACCTGCCTTATTCCACAACAGCACAATCAGAACAACCTGCTACACCATCATCCAACACCAATCAGAACAACCTGCTACAGCATCATCCAACACCAATCAGAACAACCTGCTACACCATCATCCAACACCAATCAGAACAACCTGCTACACCATCATCCAACACCAATCAGAACAACCTGCTACACCATCATCCAACACCTATCACCCCCCCGTATCCGCCCCCCCGTATCCGCCCCCCCCGTATCCGCCCCCCCCCGTATCCGCCCCCCCCGTATCCGCCCCCCCCGTATCCGCCCCCCCCGTATCCGCCCCCCCCCGTATCCGCCCCCCCGTATCCACCCTCCTCGGGGAGCTCCCATCCCACAGATCAGTAAAGCAAAAGCAGTGTCACAGCTGGAGGAGATGAGGCCGTTTAAACATTTATACGGCTCTGCGCCTCCTCTTTGCATCTCCTCTTTGCGTCTCCTCCTACGGAGGCCCCTCCCCCTCCCTCCTGATCCGTATCACTCGCCTGCACCCCCCCCAGCCCCAGGCTTCCCCCGAGCCGCAGTGGGGGATTCTGAGAAAACGTGGCTGTAGTGAGCATCTGGTATCCCCTGTCTCCCGGCAGCGCCGGCATCACCTGGACCCCCAGGAGCCCCGGATCCTCTTCCACTTTGACTCATCAATGATGTAAGAGGCGTGAATTAAACATGAGGCCACGACATCGGGGGGGCATATCCCTGTTTGATTACAGAGCCGACACGCGTGAACATGCAGGCGCCCAAACGCGCAGCCTGCAAGCTGTCAGAGACGGCCGCCCAAGCCAATAGGCAGGGGAGACGGTGTCCTTCCCACAATGCCCCTGACCGAGGGGTGCGAGTACCTCACAGAGGCAGAGACGCCCGCCTGATCACTCATTCCAAATCAAACCTCCTCCTCTCCTAACCCTCAGACACAGAACTCACAGCACTGATTCAATTAAGGTCAAACGCAAAGTTCATTCTGCCTGTGGCAAACGAAGTCTAATGCTATAGCATACGTATGCCTCATCAGTCAGTTTGGGGAAAAATCCACATCCACCCTCATATCATCCAGGATGGACATCTCTTGCAAAAATCAGAAACTTCAGAAAGTGATGTTTACAGCACCTGGGACGAGAACTCTGATCCAAACATCCCGGCAACCCTTCCATGTTGTGTTTTCCCGTGATGCTGAAATGACTTAAAGGAACAATGAATGAAGTACACACTGAAAAACACAACTCACTGTGATACCCTGAGTCTGAACTGACACCACCACAACGTGAATCTCACTGAGCAGGTGGGGGGAACCACCCCAACAACCCATGCACCCCAACACCTGGCACCCCCCCCCTCCCCCAAATTCAGTCACCAACACCTTTCCATGACCCCCGATATTTCACAGCCGTCCCAGCCTGTATTCCTCATGGGCCTCTGACCGAGACTGGGCCTCTGACCGAGACCGGGATCTGTATGCAGCACACGTCCCTAACGGGCACCAGGCCTTCTCTCTTAAAACACTGTTTTTCACATGATCCTTCACTTCACTACCTGACCTCCAGCATCAGAATTCAAACACTGGTTAATTAACAAAAATTAATAAGTGTGTAGTGATGTTTGCTCTCATCTATATTCATGAAGCTGAGTGTAAGCCCTGCACACAGAGGCCCAGCTGACGGAAGCTGTTCACGGCTCAGTCTGAGGGAGTGAGTGAATGCAGAGCTCTCTGAGTCATTATTTACACAGAAGGAGCTGCAGCTTCACACAGTGCTCAAGGGGGAAAAAGAGCATTCCATCACTCAAATATTCAATCTTATAAGCCATATGGTATCTGAATATTAACCTAATGGAAATGCACGATTGTGTCCAAGCAAGCTCTTTCCCTAGGTTTTCTCTCTCGCCTCTCTGGGGGAGTCGTGATGAAGCAGCTAGCACTGCTCCGAGCTCAGTGTTTGAAACAGCTCACTCACTGAACTCCATGCCGCAGAAGCAGGGAGAAACAGCCCCTGCTCAGCTGTCTCTGTGGGGGAAACGGCTTCTGCAGAGCACCCAGCAGACTGAACATGAAGACTCAGGGGTCGGTGTCAGTGGACAGAATGCGTTCTGTACCAGGCCTGAGAGCTTACTGCTGAGGATGATGGGAAAGATGGTGAATGATGAAGATGATGAGGAGGAGAGAGAAAGCTGTATAGATGGGCGGAAATGGTGTGTGAGACGAAGGTGCTGAATCAGATGTAAAATTATGGGAAGATTATGGAGGATAACATGAGGATGGCCGTGGGTAAGAAGAGTGGCTGTCACTGCCAGCTCTGCACAGAAGCAGCAGCAGTCCTCTGGACCAGGCTCCCGCTCTGTCAATACAACCCATCAGTCTGGACCTACACAGCAGTGTGTGTGTGTGTGTGTGTGAGTGTGTGTGTGTCGGGGGGGTAGAGAGGAGCTCTGGGACCCACCACACTATGGAGCTGACATACACACACATGCACGCATACACACACATACATACACGCACACACACGCGCGCACGCACACACCTGATCACAGTCAGTTGCAGTCTGTGCCCTGGGGGCTCTGAGACTCAGCTGCCCTGACAGCCATTTTCCACAAACTCACTGCCTCACTGCTCACACAGACCTCAGAGAGCGTCACTCCCACCCAACTGCCAAACCCCAAATCCCGACCCCTGAACCCTGAACCCTGACTCTGCCCTCAAGGACATCAAACAAATAACCAACAGCATCTCCAAGACATGATAGCTTTGACCATCCGAGGACAAGGGTGAATGCTTCATGATGGAGCTCTGGGCTCAGGGCAGACAGTGAGTGTGACTGAGGACGAGAATCACCTGTGAATGGGCACAGAATGTTTCTGCTGCATCTACAATCACAGCGTCACACCTGTCTGGCCCGGCGGACTGCGTGTGCCCGTCAGTGTGGGCCTGTGCGTCTCTCTGAAGCCTGACTCACTGTCTCTTCGTTGTGCAGTTTTAGCGCATGCTGTGCTCGCATGCACGCACTGCGTAAGGGCTGACGCGTGTTGTGTACATCACCGTGTCCTGTATGTAGCGTTTACGCCTTATCAAATACATCTTTCACCATCTTTGCAAGTTGCTCTGGAAACAAGCGTCCGCTAAATGACAACATGTAAACGTTCATCAATCAATGTCAAATCATCTTTCTTTAATATTCTGCCGCAGCTGCGCAGCTGCTCGCCGGGAACGAGCAGGGAATCGCTTTTCCACGCTGCTCGGCGGTGAAGCGGTGGAAACACCGGCCCCAGAGGGGATGCTGTGCGGGAGCGATGGAGCTCGATCTACCGACGGACCTGCACTGCTGTCCGCCCCATGTGGAAGACAGTCACCGTGTCGCGTTTAATCAATCCAATTAATAAAATGAACATTAGTCATTTCAAAAGCAAAAAAAGACTACTGATATTCCTAAATATGAAAATAAAAGCCGCACGGAGTATTGCTCAGTAAGCAGAGAGAATGAACAAAACTCAAACGTGAAAAGGTAAAAGTAGCGGAGCGCACCTGGTTTGACGGTCTTCAGACGGATGGGCTCTCGGAAGTGGCGGATGACAGCCAGGGTGTCGCGGTTGGTCAGGCCGCTCACAGGGGTGCCGTTCACCTCCAGAAGCACGTCCCCGGGGCTGGGCACCCTTCCGAGCTGACAAACCACCGCCTCGGACTTCACCTGGCCCAGGTAGGGGAACTCTCCGAGCTCGGCTCCCCCGCGTACCTCCACCACAGAGCTCAGTTCCTCGCCATCCCCCCATGACACGGCGCACTCCTGTACTTTGCTGGACCAGTGCTTCTTCTTCTTCAGCGTTTTAGACATGATCAGTCCTTCACGATGGCTTTTTCACGTCTCCACTGGATGTTCTACTATATATAAAGGCGTATTCACGCAAAAACAAATTGAGTAATTGCACAGTGATGCGTACTCTGAAACAAAGCAAATTTCACAGTCGTACTTAATTCCATTCCCTTTATAGTGGTTCTACATTCCTTAAACGGTCTATTTATGGGTAAAAGCACGGAAAGCATTAAAAACTCATGTCAGATGTCAGGGATCGTAAATTCGAGACCGCTGATTACGTCAGCCGTGCACACTAGCCCCAGCCGGTCGGTCGGCTTCAGCGTAAATAGAGCCGCCAGCGTCAGTGGCTAAACGGACGCATTCAGGTTTATCGTGTAAAATAGAACGCGTTTGTTCGTAGGCGAAGGTTGCCCTGTAATCACAAATAGTTCTAAGTCACGCTGTTGTTCTTTCACGCATATTATACATTCAACTCATCAGTGTTATGTGGCACGAACTAAGCAGCAATACTCAAAATAGCTAGCCAGCAAATGTCGAAGCAAAAAGGCGCATTCAATATATTTTCGCCGTCATTTACGATAGAATATCGCGGCTTTACATGACATTACTACATAGCAAATAATTAAATAAACCGTAGGTATTAGGCATGAGTTTTTCTGGGGGAAAACACGTCAAAAAACATCCCAATCCACTCACCACAGCATCGCTCGCGCTTTGGGTTTCCAGCTACACCAGACTGCCAGGTTTCGCTTCATTTCTGACAGCCCATGCAAACCTACAGCACCATAAATATTTCACCAATATAATCCGTATGCACCTGCTAACGGCTACAGATGAAGAAAGCAGTTGCTGTCAATTTAATGCAGCGCGCAATATTCCACCGAATACACTTTCGGATCCCCGGTCGGATGGCTTCTTTTTTCCAGCTAAAACTGCTTTTCCACAACCTGTGTACCACGCACCTGTTCTCTGTATTGAGGGAAACACAGATGCATTCCCGGGAAGCGGCCGTAACACACCTGGCGCCGGCGGAGTGCCAGTTCATCCGGATGGCAGACAGGCTGTGCGCTCCGCTCCGGAACCGTCACAATCCCAGCGCGGAATGCGTGCGTCAGTGTCCGCGTCTGGGGCCGCACAGACGCGCAACACAGCAAAAAATCCCACAACTTTTTAATAATTGTCATATTCTAAGTTGCAATGAGGGAAACGCAAGCGCTGTTGATTGCTTACATGCGGAACCAATCGGAGGAGGGAATTTACCAAAAAACATTGAACTTCAGCCAATGGTTAAAATAGTGGGGCGGGTCTCTCCCCGAGGGCTTTTCCCGGAAACGCCAAATATGGCGAGCGAACGCTACGCTGCCCGTGCGTTCGCCACATTCCTTCCGACACACAGACACAGGTAGCGATGCGTTAACCTGCAACCGGTGAGGTGAGATGGCCGGCATTCCACAGTTAAAACCTGTTTGAATGGAATGTTGTGAATTTTATCAGTATGTGTTGTCAGATTTTTAAAATATTGTTGGCCAGAGAGAAACATTTTAAATAACGTTTGTGTTATTAATTAAAAAATACTAATTGACCATTTCACACGTCCCAAGTACCATAGAAATATTCGGTTCCTACAGAAAACACTAAAATGCTGCATGGAGGTCGGCTAATTTTTCCAGATCTAGACCCTCTCTATCCAGTGACCCAGTCTAAACCCCATTCACTTCTGGCGTGATGGAATGTAATCACGGAGACCTTACAATCACGCAGAATCGTAGAGACTCGTACTTCACATATACGTGCTCTCAAAAATCATTCATCCGCTCATTCACTGACATCCCATAAAAGTCAGTTATTATTTCAAAGCCCACAATTTAGTTGGATCAGCGTTAAGTGAAAATGATTCTCATTATACTTTGTAAACTTGATTTGCATACTAAAATGCACATGGGAGACCAGACTCAGATTTGTGAGGCGTTTAAAATTGAATTTACCATATGGTGGCAGGTACGTGTTGTTTTACGTCTCAAAGCTGCCCTCTTGCGATCAATTTCGGTAAATTAAATCCCTTCAAGAAGGTGCTACAGATGTTGAAACGTGTCTGTCTGACATCTCCAGGTCTGTAAGGGTTAATCATTCACCGTTGGAATGTGTCGCAATTACAATATATGGACATATAAAATCTATATGGCACGTTTACATATCAAAAAATAGGCCTATACATCCCTTATGTTTTCGATTTCATGTTGTAGGCTACCGTTTGTAAGGGGTAAAAGCATGTAGGAAAAGTACATTCTGGTTATCACGGAGCACGATATTCCATTAAGGCTCAGTCAGATGATTACTTTAAGAATCGCTTGAGGTTAAGAGTGAATGAAACAGAACAATTTAATTTCCGCCGCACAGACGCTGTAAAAGTAATTGATTAATTCCACGCTCTGATACAGCAGACGACCATAAAATATTGAAATACATTTTTAAAGACTGTCCTCAAGCGTGCAGATGATTTTTCAGTGGGGATGAATAAGGTCCCGTGACTCCCGGTTTATTGGATTCTGCTCCGGTAAGGTCAGGTGAGGGTGTAGTAACGGCTCGGCGCGTCTCAGCGGAAACCGGAGCGTGTCTGTCTGCAGCCCTCCGACACCCGAGGATCCGCCTCACCGAGAGGAAGATCAGATCCACCCGCAGACCGGTAAGTCCCAATCGGACAGTTTTAAAGAAAAATGACATACCCAGGAATTCTATCATTACTTAAATGGCTTATAAATCATTATGGATTGTTAAAGACGCGTGTCTGACCAGTGCAGCGCGGTGAACTTCAGAGAGATAGAGCCCCCATGTACTCAGATCAGATTAGAAATCATGAATCATAATACACGTCTGTGTAAACAGCAGGTCCATACAGGCCTCCGCATCCCGTACGCTTCCGTATTCTTCCTGCTAGTATAAACCTGCTCTCTGGAGGATCTGAGTGGCGTAAACACACAGACCTGCTCTCTCTCCCTCTCTCCCTCTCTCTCTCTCTCTCTCACACACACACACAACCGTCGTACGCAGCCAGCCGGCGCTGGGTCCTTTCACGCACTGTTGGCAGATGGAGCCATCACGACGGGCACGTTAACGAGCTGGCGCTGTAACCCCCCCCCCCCCCCCCGCTAATAACACGAGCCCACGCCGGGAGATGCTACTTTAGGAGCGAGTATGAATAATTCGGTTCCCGGTGCCACCACACCCACGTAGCGCCACCTGCAGTTCAGAACTCCTTATTTACAGGAATGCATGCCTACGTAAAGTCTCCAGGACAAGAAAAGAATCGGGTCACGTGGTCACATACAAACAGTGCATGTGTTTGTATTTATTGTTTTATGGACGGCTACATATTTTTACATGCTTTACAGAATGTACAGGTACAACATTTAAAAATGACACAACAAAGAAATGCAACATTTTTAAACAATACAGCAAAACAAGCAGCATTTTAATATTTCCAAAGCATAAACGCTGAACTTTGGTATAAATGGTAAAACAATATTGGCAGAGCAACACAAAGGGTCAGATGCACCGAGTGGCGTCACAGAAACTGGCATGAATGTGGTCTGCACAGCGCAGGCCGGCAGCAGGGCTGAAACGAGCTCCACACAAACGCTTCTCTTTAATCCAGCACTGACGCACAGGCCCCTGCCCACAGCAGCCACCTGCAAAAACCACGGCTTCCGTTTCAAAAACCCGCTGTGCCAAAACGCTAAAGAGCACAAGGCCAGCCCCCCAGGCGTCCACTGGGGGACAAGGCGCAAGGCTGGGATCACGGCGTTTGGTGGACGGAAACCGGACTTGCTGCGACAGTGCCGGGAGGCGGAGAGGGATAAGGCCGAGAGGGTGCGATTATCACGTGCAAATTCACAGACAGCTGAGCGTTTTGTTAACTCACGTACCATTCTCCTGCACACACCTGAGCACAAGCTGCTCAAAGTACCTCCAACAAAACCCACGGAGTGGCGCTCGGATACAGGGATTCACAAGAGAGAGAGCGTTTTCACAGCCCAAAGGCACAGTCATTCAACGGGACACAGCAAGAGCCAGGATCACACCTGCACTGTCCGGAACAGTCTTACTGAAGCAGCTTACAGTGAGAGTCTTACTGAAGCAGCTTACAGTGAGAGTCTTACTGAAGCAGCTTACAGTGAGAGTCTTACTGAAGCAGCTTACAGTGAGAGCGGTCTTACTGAAGCAGCTTACAGTGAGAGTCTTACTGAAGCAGCTTACAGTGAGAGTCTTACTGAAGCAGCTTACAGTGAGAGCGGTCTTACTGAAGCAGCTTACAGTGAGAGTCTTACTGAAGCAGCTTACAGTGAGAGTCTTACTGAAGCAGCTTACAGTGAGAGAAAACCCACTTTGCAGCTACAGAAAACCCACTTTGCAGCTACACATTTGGAGTTTGAGATTTTACAAGTTCTTACTGAAAAAATTGTCTAAGGAAACCTGCCAGTAGTAAGAAGAGTAATTTCCTCATGCTTGTCCAAGTAAAAAGTGCACAATGGAAAGAGTAAATGAGGAGAAGCGTGAGTTCAACCTCAAAGTTTGTTTTTGCCATAAAAATAGTTTAAAATAAACCAAGTATAAGATGTAAATTTTTGTAGTCTGAGCGCTGCATGAGGACCACAGCCTGGTGCAGACTCAGGGCCGTGTCCCACTTTGGGGTGCACAGGGGCGCAGCTCCTCCCCGATTTCGCGGCGTTTATAGGCATGCAGGTAAGTATGCACATGATTCCTAAATAATCGCTATACGTGTCCATACATACAGAGTACATTAGCTACTCCCCCCAAAATCCTTCGCTCAGTTATTGAATTTTCAAAACTTTTCCATTAAGTTTTTGGATTCCTGTAAAGAACTGAAGTTATTTTACATAGTAAAAAACACAAAGCAAACTGAATAAAAGACTGACATGTGAGGAGTGACGGACAGACAGAAGGATGGACAGACGCAGGACAGGCTGAGCGCGAGCAGAGAGAGGCAAACGGAAAGGCGATTAGTGGAGAATATTCAGTAAACAAAAGAAATATAATTCCTGGGACTGTTTTCACCACACACTCACACACACTCTCTCACACACACACGCACGCACACACACACTCTCTCACACACACTCACACACGCAGCTCTTTTAAGACTATTCATCATCAATGGTCAGCACAGCCATGATTGTCGTATGTGCAATATGAGATTTCTTTAGCCTGACAGCAATATACGTGTGTGAGTATATAAACACATATGTACACAAGACTAAAAAATGAGCTTTAGTGTATTTGGAGGCAAAGTGAAAGAATGAAGTTTTACACAGACGTGCACACCGCAGTGAGATTGGCATTAGGGCGTGGCTGGATGGGGGAGAGAACTGTCCGATGGGCAACGAGCGAGAAATTAAGAATGGAATGCTTGGTGGCTGGAAGGACGGACACACCACCCCCCCACACACACACACACACGTGCGTGCACACATACACGCATGCAAGCAGGCATGCACACACGCGCACACGCACACGCGCACACGCACAGCATCAGCAGCAAACGGCAGGCCTTTACGGTTTCTCTGGGGTTTTTCGGCGGGTTGGGGGTGCTCGGAGGCCCACAGGGGGAGTCCCCTCCCAGTACCTGTAGCAGAAGGTCAGAGTTGCTGTCCCAGTCGGCCCTCTCAGAGCAGGGGAACAGACCGCACCCCGAAACGTCTCCCGCCCGCTTTCAGAGCAGAGAGGTGTCCCCTGCTCGGAGGACCTGCCCGACACAGCTCTTCAAAAGATACATTCATAGCCACGCCCCCCGAGTCCACGGCCGCACCCCACCCACGGGCGCTGCGGAGACCGGGGCGCCGGCTGGTTTTTGGGGTCCAGTTGTTTTCTCTCCCTAGCACAACAAAGTGTTTTCTCTTTAAAGGAACGAAAGCCGAAGTGGACAGGACCCTGCAGGAATGTAAACACAGAACAGGCTTGTATTTGGCAGATGGTGAGGTGTCTCTCTGTGTGGAGGTAGTGGGTATTCCAGGAGACACACACACAGAGGGGCACAGTCTGGGGGCAGGCTGTGGAGGTGGGGAGGGGCTCTATGTAGGGGCGCCCTGCTTCTGGGAGGAGTTAGTCCTGTAGGAGGCGCTGCTGTGCTCCTGTGTGCTGGGGCCAGCAGGGGCGTTGCCTTCTGGATTGCCCGCCTCTTCCCCTCTGACCCTGCCCCCCATTCGGGGCGCCTCGTGAACAGTCACTGCCAGCTGCGCCAGGCCTGCGCGGCGCCCCAGTGACGAGGGGTCCTCTCTGTCCCCCCAAAACGGCTGGGGAGGTGCATCTGGGGAGAGAGCCACAGACATTCAGCACAGAGTCAGAGTCACAGCACAGCACAGCACAGCACAGCGTAGCTCAACCACACAGCACAGCACAGCACAGCACAGCACAGCACAGCACAGCACAGCACAGCACAGCACAGCACAGCACAGCACAGCTGCTCTCTGCCCCCTCACCTACACAGGTCACACAGTCTGAACTGTGTCTGTCAGCTGCGTTCAGTCCCGTAGTTACAGTGCAGTGTGACTTGTGTTTGGTGGGGGTTAGCGTTAGGGGATGGGGTGGGGGGTTAGGGTTAGGATTAGGGGTTATGGATTAGGTTTAGGGTAGAGGTTAGGGTTAGGGGTTATGGATTAGGTTTAGGGTAGAGGTTAGGGGTTAGGGGTTATGGATTAGGTTTAGGGTAGAGATTAGGGGTTAGGGGTTATGGATTAGGTTTAGGGTAGAGGTTAGGGGTTAGGGGTTATGGATTAGGTTTAGGGTAGAGGTTAGGGGTTATGGATTAGGTTTAGGGTAGAGGTTAGGGGTTAGGGGTTATGGATTAGGTTTAGGGTAGAGGTTATGGTTAGGGGTTAGGGGTTATGGATTAGGTTTAGGGTAGAGGTTAGGGGTTAGGGGTTATGGATTAGGTTTAGGGTAGAGGTTATGGTTAGGGGTTAGGGGTTATGGATTAGGTTTAGGGTAGAGGTTAGGGGTTAGGGGTTATGGATTAGGTTTAGGGTAGAGGTTAGGGGTTATGGATTAGGTTTAGGGTAGAGGTTAGGGTTAGGGGTTAGGGGTTAGGGTGTACTCACCGCTGCCGCAGCGCGTTGGTGGGCCATGGGAGTCCTGGCTGCTGATCAGACTCTCTAACACTGGGTCCTCTCGCTGGGCGTGGCCGGGGTACGGCTCCTTGGGCAGGTGCCCCACAATGCCTGGCAGGCTCTTGTCCAGCAGGTCGTCCTCGGCCAGGTAGGCGTAGGGGCAGTACTCGCGGGTGCGGGAGTAGATGTTGGCATTGTCATAGCAATCTGAGCAGATGACCAGAGGGGCGGGGCCACCTGTGTGACAGACACAGTGAGCTCCATACCCACACCTGCCCGGCAACACCCAAAAACTCCCCACTGCCACCCCAAAACCGCCCGCCAGCACCCCAGCAGCCCACCCCCCCTGCCCCGCTGTTACTGGCGGAGACTGTGAGCTGGCAGGATCAGGAATACTACTGAAGAGACGGAATAAACAGCGAACTGAGAGAAACGTCCCATTTTCAGCTAATAAGAGGAGAAGCTCTGTAAATGAGAGCGCCAGCCTGCCACAGGGCTCAGGCACACACAGACAGATGTAAACCGGGATGTCAAACGTGCCAACAGCTACTTTAATCCACTTATTTCAGCATGAAAGCATGAGGTTTATGTGCCTCCATTCTAAGGAGCTGTGGGTTACAGAAGCTTTTGGAAGGGCAACACTCTCTCACCTGGGGGTGCTCCTGCCATGCCCTCACGCGGGTCGCCGGGGTGGAAGCTGCTCCGCCCGGCGAACAGTGACCCCACACGGGTGTGCAGAACCCCAGTCCCCTCTGTGTCCCCCTCCCCTCCGCCCCCGTCCCCGTAGCACACACCTGCAAAACACAGTGGCAGCAAAGAGTTAGCGTTAGCCTAGCCCTTCCCCCACAGATACAGCCCAGATCAGCCCTGAGACCCCCCCCCCCACCAGCCCTCCGCAGCCCGGGCCGCCGGCTCACCGTCCGTGCCCTTGTGGGCGTAGCCGTTGGGGAGCGGAGGCATGAGCTGCTGATGGCTGCCGGCCTCTGAGCTGCTGTAGCCCTCCTGCGGCTCGGACAGCGTGCCCTGCGAGGACAGGTAGCTGGGGATGTCCGCCGGCAGGTTCATCTCATCTGCGAGACAACAGAACAGATCAGTGCATTAAAACCCTGTCTATGGCTCTGAGAAATCACTGCTCAGCACTGCCACCTGCTGGTCAAAACAAGCAACATGTCCCAACTGGAAACATTAGTAAGGCTAATGATTCCAGTTCGGAAACTGACTGTTCAGATGATACAAACACACAAGCACTGCTTATCCAATAAGCAGTGACATTCAGCAGACCGGCCCCTCCCCAAGCCTCTTGCCGCTACTGGCCGACCTGTGTGAGTGACGCTGTAGTCCTCGCTCCGCCTCCTCATGTGGTAGATGACAATGACCCAGACGAGCGAGGTGCCGACCACGCAGCAGACCACCACTATGATGACGATGCCCACGGTGGTCCAGCCGTCGTCCTCGTAGGCGCCGGGGGCGTCACAGTTGGGCGGGGGCGCCAGGTTGAGGTAGATGTGCCCCCGCTCCGTGCCCAGCGTGTTGGACATGATGCAGGTGTACTTCCCCGCGTCAGCCGGCCCTGCGTCCACGATGATCAGCAGCTGGTTGGCGGCGGCGAAGAAGTGGCGCTCCGTCAGCACCAGTGGCCCATCGTCCTTGGTCCAGTTTAGGCGGGGTGCCGGGCTGCCCCCCGCTATGCACTGCAGCACCGCCGTCTCCCCCCGCGCCACCGTCCGGTCCTCCAGGGGCCGCACAAATGAGGGAGTTTCTGCGGGGAGAACAGCCACAGTGTGACTCTCTCACTAACAGCATCGTACATCATCAATCTAAACCACATACAGCCACAGCGTTACTCTCTCACTAACAGCATCGTACGTCATCAATCTAAACCACATACAGCCACAGCGTTACTCTCTCACTAACAGCATCGTACGTCATCAATCTAAACCACATACAGCCACAGCGTTACTCTCTCACTAACAGCATCGTACGTCATCAATCTAAACCACATACAGCCACAGCGTTACTCTCTCACTAACAGCATCGTACGTCATCAATCTAAACCACATACAGCCACAGCGTTACTCTCTGACTAACAGCATCGTACGTCATCAATCTAAACCACATACAGCCACAGCGTTACTCTCTGACTAACAGCATCGTACGTCATCAATCTAAACCACATACAGCCACAGCGTTACTCTCTGACTAACAGCATCGTACGTCATCAATCTAAACCACATACAGCCACAGCGTTACTCTCTGACTAACAGCATCGTACGTCATCAATCTAAACCACATACAGCCACAGCGTTACTCTCTGACTAACAGCATCGTACGTCATCAATCTAAACCACATACAGCCACAGCGTTACTCTCTGACTAACAGCATCGTACGTCATCAATCTAAACCACATACAGCCACAGCGTTACTCTCTGACTAACAGCATCGTACGTCATCAATCTAAACCACATACAGCCACAGCGTTACTCTCTGACTAACAGCATCGTACGTCATCAATCTAAACCACATACAGCCACAGCGTTACTCTCTGACTAACAGCATCGTACGTCATCAATCTAAACCACATACAGCCACAGCGTTACTCTCTGACTAACAGCATCGTACGTCATCAATCTAAACCACATACAGCCACAGCGTTACTCTCTGACTAACAGCATCGTACGTCATCAATCTAAACCACATACAGCCACAGCGTTACTCTCTGACTAACAGCATCGTACGTCATCAATCTAAACCACATACAGCCACAGCGTTACTCTCTGACTAACAGCATCGTACGTCATCAATCTAAACCACATACAGCCACAGCGTTACTCTCTGACTAACAGCATCGTACGTCATCAATCTAAACCACATACAGCCACAGCGTTACTCTCTGACTAACAGCATCGTACGTCATCAATCTAAACCACATACAGCCACAGCGTTACTCTCTGACTAACAGCATCGTACGTCATCAATCTAAACCACATACAGCCACAGCGTTACTCTCTGACTAACAGCATCGTACGTCATCAATCTAAACCACATACAGCCACAGCGTTACTCTCTGACTAACAGCATCGTACGTCATCAATCTAAACCACATACAGCCACAGCGTTACTCTCTGACTAACAGCATCGTACGTCATCAATCTAAACCACATACAGCCACAGCGTTACTCTCTGACTAACAGCATCGTACGTCATCAATCTAAACCACATACAGCCACAGCGTTACTCTCTGACTAACAGCATCGTACGTCATCAATCTAAACCACATACAGCCACAGCGTTACTCTCTGACTAACAGCATCGTACGTCATCAATCTAAACCACATACAGCCACAGCGTTACTCTCTGACTAACAGCATCGTACGTCATCAATCTAAACCACATACAGCCACAGCGTTACTCTCTGACTAACAGCATCGTACGTCATCAATCTAAACCACATACAGCCACAGCGTTACTCTCTGACTAACAGCATCGTACGTCATCAATCTAAACCACATACAGCCACAGCGTTACTCTCTGACTAACAGCATCGTACGTCATCAATCTAAACCACATACAGCCACAGCGTTACTCTCTGACTAACAGCATCGTACGTCATCAATCTAAACCACATACAGCCACAGCGTTACTCTCTGACTAACAGCATCGTACGTCATCAATCTAAACCACATACAGCCACAGCGTTACTCTCTGACTAACAGCATCGTACGTCATCAATCTAAACCACATACAGCCACAGCGTTACTCTCTGACTAACAGCATCGTACGTCATCAATCTAAACCACATACAGCCACAGCGTTACTCTCTGACTAACAGCATCGTACGTCATCAATCTAAACCACATACAGCCACAGCGTTACTCTCTGACTAACAGCATCGTACGTCATCAATCTAAACCACATACAGCCACAGCGTTACTCTCTGACTAACAGCATCGTACGTCATCAATCTAAACCACATACAGCCACAGCGTTACTCTCTGACTAACAGCATCGTACGTCATCAATCTAAACCACATACAGCCACAGCGTTACTCTCTCACTAACAGCATCGTACGTCATCAATCTAAACCACATACAGCCACAGCGTTACTCTCTGACTAACAGCATCGTACATCATCAATCTAAACCACATACAGCCACAGCGTTACTCTCTGACTAACAGCATCGTACGTCATCAATCTAAACCACACACAGCCACAGCGTTACTCTCTGACTAACAGCATCGTACATCATCAATCTAAACCACATACAGCCACAGCGTAGTGCAGGATCAGCTTCTCCTCAAACCGCCCACATACTGATGCACACAACCTTCCGTCTGGATTTATGTATTTGGCTTGAAATTTGAATACTTTTTACTTTACTTTGTTTTCCTTAAAAAAATCAAACAGGTTCATGCACTTGTGTCTCTACCAGTTACCTTGTACCTTGTCTGGCCAACTATTGAAACTTGGTTATGCGGCACTTCTAACATTTTGACTCTGTACGACTTTTTGCTTGTGTTGTGCTACTCTGCCTCACTAGTAAGTCACTTTGGTTAAAAGCATCTGCCAAATGAATAAATGTAAATGTAATGCAAATGTTTTCATAACCACGCAGCAAAATGAAATTCCCATGGACAAAAGAAACTTCCTGAGCTGGAGAGACTGAGAGCACCGTCGGTCAGATGTCCCTGCGATGGACTTTCAAGAAAGCCTTTCAGAGCATGTGCAGACTGAGCTGCTTTGCCACAGACATTAGGATGCGCACAGACTCAAGACACTACAGTCTAAGGCTACTGGCTTTTTTTAGCGTGACTACCCGGGGGCTGAAGAGACACATGTTTAAACAGGACGGACGGAACGGAGAGACGGGCTCACCCAGCACAGTGAGCGTGGCGTTGGCCGACAGGCTGCCAGCAGCGTTCTGTGCGGTGCAGCTGTACACGCCCATGTCCTCCGTCTTGACGTTGGCGATGAAGAAGATGTCGTCGTCGGGCATGACGTGCATGCGGCGCTCGCGGGCGGCGGGGAAGTCCGTGCCCCCGTCCTTCTGCCAGGCGATCTGCGGGGATGGGTGGCCCTCCGCCGCACACTCCAGCCGGGCCATGGTGCCTGTGCGGATTGTCAGGTCCATGGGCGTCTTCAGGAAGGAGGGCAGCTCTGCGGGGGGCGGGGCAGGGGTGGGGCGACATAAAGCTCTAACGCTCCGTTTCACAACAGCCTGTGACCAGCTACAACCTCTTTCGCTTTTAACTAATGAATAAACTAAATCTTAAAAATTTAATTTGATGTTTTGTTATACGTATAAAGAACATATGTGCACTACTGAGCATCTGAGTAGCTGCTGACTTCCTCTTTATCATCCAGTGTTTATTTCCAAACATAATGAGTCACAGCTGGAGAAACAATGAAATTTTACCGAAGCCTGTTGGGAGTACCGAAGGTGTGAATGTGTACAGCTACTGACAAATTGCACCGATTCAGCCAGAGAGAACAAAAATCAGAACACAAAGGCTTCGGCTCGCAGGAACACAGCTGCCTGTTATTACAGGTATAATGCCCTCCGAGTCTAACGTGCTGATTTGTCTCCGAGCAACAGGAGCAGGTGTTCAAGGGCAGGTGATTATTGAACATTCCCTTAGAATTTATTTCCTCAGGTTATCAGAGCTCTGCAGCCCCTCCCTGCTGAGAAACAGGCTATGACACGCTCTCAGATAAGCTATAGTATTTAATGCTTTAATCCAGGCCATGATTACACAAGTAATTAAAAACACGACATTTCCATAGACTGGCTGGAAACCAGCTTCCAGACAGAGAGATGCACTGGCATGAAACCAGCAGAAGCGAAACTGCGCTGACAGCGGTTTCAAACGCAAGAAAATAATCAAGGGCTCTGAGTCCTGAGTTTCAGTTCTCTGTCACTTAATGCACCAAAAGTAAGCACGCACACACACACACACGCGCACACACACACACACACACACACACACACACACACACACACACACACACACACACACATGCACACACACACCGTGTGTAATGCAATGAGAGACAGGTCCTCACCGTTGACGGTGAGTTTGACACGGTTGGAGTAGTTGGAGCCGAAGTGGTTGGTGACCACGCACTGATAGCGGCCCTCGTCAGTGAAGTTGACGCTGAGCAGGTGCAGCAGGGTGGTGTACACCAGCTCCCCCTGCTGGTAGCGGGCGAAGTTCTGCACCTCGGCGTCGTACAGCAGCTCGCCGTCTTTGCGCCAGGCGGTGCTCATGGGCGAGTCGCTGCTGCTGGAAGCTCGGCAGGTGAGCGTGATGTTGGAACCCCGCAGGGCCACTCGCGTCTCAGGGTGCTCCGTGATCCGCGGCTTCGGGAAGTCATCTGCAGGGGTCAGGGGTCAGAGGTCAGTCGGTCTCATGGTCTGACATCTCATCTCCTCTCTGCCAGCACACTACTGCACTGTAATCATCAGCAATGGTCAATGGTACAGCATAGTGATAAGGAGCATGGCTCGTAGCCAAAGGTTGCTGGTTCGATGCCCTGCTGGGGCACTCCTGCTGTACCCTTAGGCAAAGTACTCAACCTAGAATTGCTTCAGTAAGTATCCAGCTGTATCAATGGATAACATGTAAAAACTGTAACTTATGTAAGTCACTCTGGATAAGACAATAAATGGCAGTAATGTAGTGTAATGCGGTGTAATGCAGTGTAATGCTGGGTAATGCAGTGTAATGCGGTGTAATGCAGTGTAATGCTGGGTAATGCAGTGTAATGCTGGGTAATGCAGTGTAATGCGGTGTAATGCAGTGTAATGCTGGGTAATGCAGTGTAACATGGTGTAATTTTGGGCAGGGTAGTCCACCCACCGCACACGAACTCCTCGGAGGGCACGGTCAGGACACTGCGGCCCAGCAGGCTGGCGGGATGGGCGCAAACAGCGACGGCCGACCGCTGGAAGCCCCTGTCCATCAGCCACTGCCCCAGCCACTGCAGCTGACAGTCACACAGCAGGCTGCTGGTGTTCAGCAAGCTGGGAAACACGGGAGCAGACACAGTGTTCAGGTACAGCCTCATATCCATCACAGCAGTGTTCAGGTACAGCCTCATATCCATCACAGCAGTGTTCAGGTACAGCCTCATATCCATCACAGCAGTGTTCAGGTACAGCCTCATATCCAACACAGCAGTGCTCAGGTACAGCCTCATATCTAGTTCAGTGTAGTTACAGTCCTGTATCACCTCCCACTGCACACCTCAAAACACAGACACTGTAACAGTCTCTACCCCAGGTACCAGGAAACTAACACAGTTATACACAGAAGTGCAATACAATCTTTCTTCCCAGCACAGATAACAACATTATCTGAGAAACACACATGTGCCGTTGGACAGAGTAAGAGCCCAGACTTTTCAGGTGAGCACCCCCCCATACTCACAGCTCTTTGAGCTGCAGGTGGGAGAAGGCCTCAGGGTGGATGGACATGATGCCGTTCTTACTCAGGTCCCTGTTAAAGGGGAGGAAAACAGCTAAATCAGCAGGAGGGATGCTGCACACATTATAACACAACAACAAATTTCCTGTTGAAGTAGCATCATTCTACGATTTACTAATTTAATAATTAATTTGGCACTTGATCATATATGTCTTTAAAGCTAACAAAAATGAACAAAAACAAAAAATGAAGGGACCATACAGGCATAAAATCCAATATTTTAATTTTAATACATCTGAATACATACAAATTCTTTGATAAACCGACTGTAATCTTTCACTAAAACCTTAGTACGCAGTTTCTTTGATTTATTGTTGCTAAGGGGTAAGATCAGCAGAACTGTCAGGGTAATAATGACATAACCCTGAGGGTAGCACCAGCAGGACGGAACACCAGGCATAAGCAGGTTCAAGGCAAGCCTTCACCAGCCCTCTCTGGAGCAGCGCCAATAGCACAGCTATTAGCCACGTCTAGCAAGCTAGTAAACCACCTTTCCCACCCACCCCCTCCCCAACAGACACTGTCAAACAGAGTTACCACTCTGTACAGTTCTAAGAGTGAGCTACTCTAGCACTGTTAGCTAGCAGGTTGCTGAGTAGACATTGTGTTGTGCAGAGCTCAGCGGCTGACAGCAGTGTTCACTGAATGAAAGCTCTGCTCATGGGACTGACGTGACTGATGCTCTTTTGCGTAATCGGAGTGGCAGGGCCCTGGGGAGACTCACAGCAGCTCCAGCGCCTCCAGCCCTTCGAAGGCCTTCTTGGTGATGGATTTGATCCTGTTTCTCTGCAGCACCCTGCAGAAAGCACACGCGTGTCAGACACCACTGCGGCACCATCACGGTTCTGTTTGG
>NC_050588.1:40642500-40665000 GCF_013368585.1 Megalops cyprinoides | reverse complement strand
TGATGTCTATAGTATGCTGTACATGCAACACAGAACATTAGCAGCTACATAAATAAATCAGACATGAATTATAAATAAATGTTTTTGGTTTTTACACAAGAGGAAAAATACATTTCCATCAGGTAAAAGAATAGAGAAATCAGAAATGTGAAGCCACTGTGTGTGAATATCTATACTACTATGAGCCCAATGCTCATATTGCGTTACAAACCTGACTCCAGTCTCCAACAAAGGAATATGGGTAAGACATTAAGCATTACACATTGAACACAGACATTTAAAAAGGCTTACAGAGACAGAGTCGTGATGTTAAAGGTCACATCTCCCAGGAAAGGAACTGAGGTCACTTCATTGTAGTTCATATTACTGAAAAGACACAAATGCATTTAGTGACATAACAGCTACAAACAGGTCTGGAAAGATTTTTAAATCTAAAAAGGTGCTTTTCCTGAAATATAATGGAAGAACTGAAGTTCTTTCATCTGTAAAACACCTTCCTATCTGTAACAGCTGTATTACAGCTAAATGGAGCCGAATACATTGTGAAGTTGTGGAGACCTGTTCCTCCACCTCACAAAGGTCTACAAACTCACCTGCCCTTCGCAACTGATCCTGGATCAGACTGCAAACGACTAATAAACAAGGGTAATTCAGATTGAGGGAGGGTAAATTGATCTGAGCTCTAGCATAAACATTTCCTCAAGCAACAGTGCTTTGCTGACAGGTACTGTGGATGCGCTGTCAGACTAAAATTTGGAGCCTGGTTATGCAGCAGATCCCGCACCGTGAACACTGAAGCCCCGCCTCTCCCTACCACGTGGCATGGCGGATCACTGCACGGTAACGCAGTGACGGGAGTAACGGAGGCGTTAGAGCAGATCGCTCGCAGTCTGAGGCGCCCTTACTACCACTGCTAACCAGGCGGCTAACAGTCAGCCTAGCACCCAGCACCTGATGCGACAGGGATTCCTTGCGCATCCAATGGACAGAAGATGCTTCGCTACAAAGTAACCGTGCTGGTATGTTCAGAGTGAATGGAGTAGCTAGCCTGCTAAACGACAATTTACCTAGTAACGTTACTTTCTGTAGTTTAAAGGCTGTCGCTGTGGTGATAACATTAGTTAGTCTATAATAGCTGGACTATCTGCTTGATAAAACAACTGGTCTACCGACTTTGGCCAACTTTGTATTTGACATTAGCGATTAAGACACTAAGGAAAATCAGATCTCTAGCAACTCCACTAATATTTTCTTCCAGGAAAATGTATAGGGAGCTACACGCTATCTTTATTTCCCTCTTCAGACAACATCCAGACAGGCTGACCATGGAACTAGCTAGCTGGCTAAGTAGCTAACTTAGCCATCCAAAGTCGTGGGAGATGAAATTACTGCGTTATCCAAACAGATAGTCTGATATTTATACAGCCAGAGAGATAGCTAACTATACATTACGCTAGCTAGCGTTACTGAATAAAAATAAACCATGCAACACCGGAGAAACTGCTTAGCTAGCTAAGGGGCCCATTAGCATGGTAGCTACAGCTGCTTACAGGTGAGTGATCCAGGCAGGCGGGTCGATCGGAGCGGCTGACAGCCTCTTTCTGCTGCAGTCCAGGAGGGGAGCGGGGCTCGCTTCTCCGGAGCAGGAGCAGGGGGCCGGGCAGGAGTCCAGCCCCGCGACGCTCAGCACCAGCAGGAGCAGCGCCGGGGGGGTGGCCCGCCCGGCCGCCATTTTCAGTCTCAACACTGGCGATACTTTGTGACAATTATGACATATATGTTGCCAGCGACACCTTTTTCACTTCGCAAACGTGGATATGTGTCGTTAAGGTCCCGCGTTTGAGGTAAATCCGGACTGCAGCAGCGCCGTTTCCAATCCGCGGTGCTTTTTCCAGATCGTAAGACGCATCCTTCCAAGTTTACCCTTTCCTGCGAAATTCCCTTCCGCCTTGCAGCGTCGGAGCGAGAAACCTGGCCAACAGTTTCAAAAGATCACTGCACCACAAGTCACGCCTGCATGGTATCCAAAAGTCCAAAAATATGCGGTCATAATAGGAAGCCCTGCTTTGAGGAGACCGGGATCGCTTGTTGTAGTGGCGTTGTTTTGATCAGACCTTTTCCGACATTTTTTCGCAGGAAAAACAAAAGCGCCCTGCTTCGGTGACAGGGAATACCTCGGGAAAAGCACCTCCTCCCGGAGCGTGTTTGTGGCGCTGTCATTCGTCAAAAATCGCGTCCATCAAAACGTAGGCTCGTACCGATTGGTTTTACGCCCAGTGGCAGACCGTCGGTAGTTCCTCAGAACTTGCCTTGGATTTGTGTAAGGAGTCATCAGTCAAAAGAGCGTGTTCCGCTTTCCTGTTTCCTTTAGGTCGAGAAACGTAGCTCACTGGATCTTTAGATCCAATCAACTAGACTGTTCGATTCAAAATAGTTTGAAGGATCTATCTAGCAGTGTAAAAAAAAAGAATTGAAATATAGTTTAGTGCAGCCAAGAAACTTGCATGACATAAAAACAAATTATGTAAACACAACATACAGTTTGAGATTTATGGAATATCATCTTGAAGCCTTGTACAGTAAGTTTCAAGGGTGGCCTGGGCATGGTTTGATAAGAAAACACCAGTACCATAGAAAACCAAGTGGCTGTTGGACTTCCCATGATACCAGGTAGCATGCAGAGGACAGGATTTCCACAGCGGCACATGAAAAATGCATGCTACTTATTACGATAATGACCTGAGTTCACATATCATCTTCCAGTCATGGTTCTCAGAAGCACTTTGCAATGAGACACTCCTGACCTGCAGACACCATGACTGCATTCTCTCTCCCAGGTGATGCATCACAGCCCTCCTCATGAAGAGTGATTGCTATATACTGTGCCATCATTACAATGCAAGGGATGCCAGCCACCTATATATTATGCATCTTCCAACACAGACTGAAGACCCACCTTTTCAGACTGCATCTCACTTCCACTCCAGTCCCACCCCCTAACACCTGCTGCTTGTATTACTTTTCTTACTTGCTTTTTATTCCAGGTGTACTGGTGCAATGCGGTTTGGAGTCTGTGAGCTAGTGACCGATGTATGGTAGTCTACTTGGCCTCACTTGTCTAGCTGGGTTGCACAAGTTAACTTATGGTTTGAATAGTGTTATGCTCACACTCAGTGGTCTGGGAGTGTTGTAAGCCTGGTCTGACACTGTTGCTCATTCAACTTGAATGGATACACTTACTGTATGTTCTATTGTGCTGGAAGTCGCTCTGAATAAAAGCATCTGTTAAATGAATGCAATTTAATATAATCTCGGGGGGGGGGGTGGGGGGGGGGGGGGGGGGGGGGGGGGGGGGGAGAGATCACTCTGGGGAGGGAGAGATCACTTTGGGGGAAGGAGAGATCACTCTGGGGGGAGGGAGAGATCACTCTGGGGGGAGGGGAGGGTGAGATCACTCTGGTGGGAGGGGAGGGAGAGATCACTCTGGGCAAGGGGCTGAGATGTAGCCTGAAGAGGTAGGTGTTCAGCCGGCGGCCAGGATCTCAGCTGTTCTGCAGTAGGAAGCTCATTCCACCCCTGTAATGTGGACTGAATGGATGAGTTTGCTCCAGCACTGAAAAGTGAGGGTTCCAAGGAAGAAAACCCATGAAGGAGAGCTGAAGAAGATTTATTTATCATTTCTGTGTGTCATCTTCTTCAACCTGAAATAAAAAATGCTTCAATGGCAAAAACCTCACATACACATATATCTGACACAGCTTCACAGATTGCATGAGATTGTAGAATACTGTATATTAACCAATATTTTATTTATTAATTGGTATATTCACATTTTAGTTTTTCATAATACGCTGTTCAAGGTATTAGACCTACTTATATTTCAAACCATAAATCTAAACATTTTTTCAGTGAGAGTGCTCAACATCATTGAAATGATTCACACAGAGAGCTGCCTCTTCAGGCTGACCTGCGACACCATTCTCACTTCCATCGACTGTGCCTGTATGGGAATGCAGGACAAATCTGGGGAAGGGGGCACAACAAACTCACTTTGGTGATGCTTAAAATACATGACAACATGACAGAGATACACAGAAGCACAAGGCTTTTCCATTTAAAAGCAGGCCTATGTATTCCAGTTTTATTTAAAATTGAAATTTGCTTAAGACAGCCGTTTTTAATTAGTACTGTGTGTTTGTTGAAAACAGAAGATGAACATCATCCTGTCTCACTCATGTATTGTCAGCATATGTCTTTTTCCAAAAGGGATACAGCAGTTCTCTGTATTCTGTGGCAAAGGAAATCAAAGTGCTTTTTGAATTTCCTCTTGGTTTCAAATAAAGATGTTTCCTTTTGAGGTTCATTCCAGCTCTCTAAGATTTGTAATTCATGGACTTAAAACTTTCACCTCAAGACTGGACAAAACTGAATTCAGCAGAGAGCGGGTATCTACACAGGCCTTTAATATGACTGGCTGAGCTACAGTACCGTGTCTTGCAGCCCTGCAGAATCAGGCCTTTCCTGGAGCCACATTTCCAGCACAGGAGATGATATCCCGCTGTGCCCAAGGCAAAGTCCGCTGTCGTCTCTCTGCCCGTGATTCCCCTGCAGCGGAAACAGGGGCGGGACCCTTACCTGCATGGGCGGGGCGTGCGTTTGGATCCCAACGCTCGCCCCTACCTGTCCCGACAGGCTGCGCATCCCTGTGGCACTCTTGCGCAAACACCTCCCCAGACAGGCGCCTCTCTGAGCCAGCGGCTCAGCTTTCACATTAACACAGCAGTGGGAGACGTTCCCATGCACAAGCCACATCGTTCTGTGCGACGTTGCTTTGACATTGCTGCAACATTAAGGGGACGTTCCCTGAATGTTGTAGGGGAGCCAGGAGTGAACCACGCCCAATTTCCTTGTTGCAGATCAGAAATGCTTACATTCAGAATCACACTGCATTTGTGAATCAGATTTTCTGAAAATATATTTTAAAAAATATATTTTCACCCAATGCGTTTGAGTTACACCTGTGTGAAGCAGCCAACTACAACCAGCAGCCGCTCATCTCTTCAGAATGTACCCTTTACTGTGGCTTCCGGTCTAAAAGGGAAAAAAAATCCCCCTTTTATTTTTAAAGCACTGACTGGCTCCAATGGTTTTCCTGCTCCCTCTTACAAACGGCATACCATCAACCCGTGCCCTGAGCTATAGCCCCTGTGCGCATCACTTTGCTTTTTCCCATAAACATTGAACCACAACAATGCAATTCCGCGCATGTGGTTCAGGGGGCTTGGCGGAAGCTATCACTGAATCAACCCAAATGAGAGCTGACAGCAAAAAAAAAAAAAAAAAAGTTGGAATGTAAAAATGCCTAGAGACTGCTAAATATCACACAGGTCCACACATGTTGGCGATTTCCAAAGTACTGGTGTCTGCCGCCGAAACCAGAGCAGAGACGTTCCGCGATTCATCCGACACGGTTCCCACACGCTCTCCCTCTCTCTCGCAGACATGAGCTCCTCGGAAGTGCAGTTTTCTGAGCAAAACAGCAAACCCGCAGCAAAGCCTTTGAAGCGAAAAGCTCCTGCGCCCGACGCCGACATGCACCAGCGGACTCTGCGTCTCTCCTGCGAGGAAACTACCCAAGCCCTCTACGTCGTGGGTACGGAGTTGAAGGTGAACGTCAGCAGGTAAATTTCTGCAACACTTAAGCTTTCTTTTATCAGTGCGGTTTATAAGCATTCTTGATTTTATTCCAACAACGCATAACCAATGTTCCCTCAAAACTAATGCTAAGTACTTGGCTGAATAAGCATTCCTGTAAATGTAAATTTCATCAGCTAAAATAAACCATTTAAAACAACTTTCAGGTAATTTTGCTCCGGTGTCCCCGAAAATGATGCAATCAATCTGGCTTTGATATGAGCCGTTATGCTTGGGGCGTCTTGCTGCGCGGCTATAGAAACCTATTTAAGATGTGAATCGGCTGGCATGGTTAATGAAAGAAGTCATTCAGCTGACGCGCAGATCTGCGAATCCGAGCGGAATCTGCAGAGCTCGCAGATTTCGGTGAGGTGTGTCTGATTCAAATCACAGTCATCACGAAAATGTAAGTCATTGTTGCAGTTGTTTTGCAACAACTTGCAGTTGGTGTCCAAGTTTTTCCCCCACAGATGCAAACGCTAAAGAGACTACAGATGCAAATCTAAGTACAAAGCTGGTTCAAAAACGCCAGTTTCGTTTGTTGTCTCAAACTCTGACGGTATAACAAGACCACAAGTTTACTGCTAAATGAAACCAGCACAACTCCTGGTGTCACTGCATCACAGAGAACTATGTTAGCTATAACTGCGCACCCTAGTGGTGAAGTAGCACCAATCAATTGGCCAATCAGCAGACGCCTCCATGGCGACGTCTGGTGGAGAGTGTCACTCACCTGTTATTTCTAGGAAGCCTCCTGGACGAGCGTGTTCAATGACTTCCTGCTACTGAACTATCAATCGAGACATAACTGTACCTCGCTCAGCTTTAGGTCCTTTACTGTAGTCTAAAGTACCGAACAGCCATGGTTCCGCCGCGGACGCTCCGCTTGGAGCTCGGAAACACAACCGCAGCGATATATGTGGTCGGGACGGAGCTGACGGTGAATTTGCACAGGTACGGCGCATAGATCGCGCAGCGCAGTGTAGAAACTGAACGATTTCTGAAGAACGGCAGTAAATAATGTATTTTCAGTATGCACATGTAGGTTTTGCAGCGCTCGCCAGGAAAGGCTTCATTATTCGTTATTATTAGTTTATTCTGAGATAACTGGAAAGTAAGCCGTATCTCAATGTTGGTTTTGCTGTGTGCATTCTTAGATGAGTGTGGGATAATATTTTTAATGTATCACATCATTAACAAGCAATCTTACATTATGAAAAATTGAATATTGATTTATTTTAACTAGTTATTAAAATCTGGATGTTTTATACTGTTACACGTTTTACATAGACGTGTATGGCCATTCTCAGGCTACACGTCGTGAATGCCTCCCGCTTGTAAATTTCCGTAATTACCGTTGCCTTCAGACCTGAACCAATGCGTAATGTACTGTATTAACCTCTTAGACACCACCGGTGATGACACCGTTGACAAATGGCTTATCTCTGAAGTACAACTGAGTACTACAAAAACAGGCTTATATTTAGGAGGCTGTACAGTCTGCTTCTGTGTTCATACCGGGTTCCATATTACTCAATGGGTTTTGTCTACCTAGATAGCAGTCATGATGTCATTGTTTTCGTAGTCCAGGAAGTTATGTACTGATACAGCGAGTTGGATTACCACCAGCAGAGTCATGTGGCCATGCAGCAGGGGTTTGAGCAATGCTTCTTTCAGCAGCGGAACTGCTCTTTCAGAAGTGTAGTCACATGGATATTTAGAATGAAATGAATGATAAATTGGCATCACATATTATTTTATTATCAGTACTTCTTTGTTTAGTAGATGCTCATATCCACAGGATATATAAGAACTTACTTTTGAAGCTACCAGTCTATACAGGTGGATAATTACTGGAGAAGTCCTATACCATGCTGAAAAGTACAACAATGGTGTCCCACCAAGGAGTCAAAGCTACCAGTCCTGGTTTAAATTCTGCATGTCCTGCTGAACACAGTGCTTCCTGAGACCGTGGGGCTATCGGGTTGTTTCCATGTTGCATCAAACAGGGGCCTTATCATTGCAGCAGAACCACAGAGACAGACAGGGAAGTGAGATGTGACAGTTTTGGTCATGTGACTGACTGGGTGGCATGAGTTTGGGTTAACTAACCAGTCCTGCTAAAAATGCAGCACTGTGACCCATCTTGTGTCCCAGCCCTTGGCTTGTGTGCAAAGCACTATGCATTGTTCTGGGCTCTTTCTCCTTTCTTTCTGTGGGATGTGTAGCATAAATAAAAGCTTTATTCTGCTCTCTTCTTGTGTGTTGGCTCATATCCAGGGCAAGGGGGGGGGTAGAGAAGAACGCTCTTCTTCAATGGTTTTGTTTGGAGCTGATCCTGGCTGTTCCAGCTGGATTCTGCCAGTACAGGCACCTCAAGGAGGCAGCAGACTTCATGGTCATGCGTATTACGTGGGCGTGTGTATTGGCAGCATCTTGTTGTCTAACATGAAAGACTCTTTTTCTTTCCACTTCGTTTGGAATTCTGTCCCTGCCGTTTAAAGTTCCAGATTCAGGCATGCTCAAATGAACAACAGAAGATTTTCAGAAACGTTAAAGATTGATGATTGTGCAAGTGTGCAGGTGCACAGATGACACCACATTGGGTGTGAAAGAGGTTAGCACCTCCCCCAGCAACCTGCCACCCTAGCGGCTTCACCCAGGGCTCACACAGGCCACTGTCAGCTCTGCTGTGTGCACATGTCCCCCTTGTTCTGTTTCAGGAGCAGATGGTGAACACAGTGCTTACCCGTAAGAGCTGAGTGACTTGTGTAAGACCTGTGGGCAGCATCTGCAGTCACCCACTCTCATTTCACCATCTCTGGTGAGGAGCACAGGCTGCAGAATTACTGGAAACCAGACGAAAGCCAATTCAGTCACAACTGAGACATGTGCTTCCCAGAAGAGCTGCATGGCTCTGTTACTATGTACAGTAGCAGCATTTTTACAGTCCCTACACTGTAAAGAGAGACTCCTTGGTCAGAAAGGGTTTGGTCTTGGCTCCGTTGTTTTGGAGAATTTGATCTTTCTCTTAACCACGCCTGGTTTCTCTCTCTCTCTTTGCACAGTCATTGTCAGGGTTTTAGTGTGCTGTACTGCACAGGGCACCTGGGACAGGTTTCTGAGGGATTGTCAATATTGCTTTCCTGCCATGTCATGCTGAGAGCGACATTTCTTTGCAAATATTTACCTATTTCAAAAAGGATATTTGAAAGTCAGCCATTTTGGACCGAGCATACACTTGCTCAGGCGAAGGTCTTTAGATGAGAAGTGTCCAAGTAGACACTTTCCTGAGAGTTTAATTTAATCACATAATGACCATTTAGGTGCCATTTTAGAAGTGAGGTCACACTAATGTTTATAGTTTATCTAGATTATTAATGTTATTATTTAGTGTACAGTTTGTTGTTGTTTTGTCGCATATTCATTTTGTCTGGGTAACAGTTTCGCATTGAGAATCCTTCATGTTCACTCATACCTCTGCTCTGTGCACTGATTCTGAAATTAAAGCAGAACATTTAAAAATGTTAAGCAGGAAGAGTGATCCTGTATGTGCATTTTTCGATTTTATCGCATTTTTACAGTCATGGAATGAAAAAATACAAATTATAGCTGACTGCTCTTTTGTAAAGCTTTATGCTAAAACCTGTGAAGCTCCACGCCTGGAGCTCTGTAATATTAGAACCTGTAAACCCACCTGTTGCGTCTTTAAATAGTGTTTTACATATGAACTCCAGAGACAGCATGTGAGCTCAGCAGTGCCTTTGCATCCCAGTGGGATTAACCACATGCGCTTGCAGGGATTCACATGCACTTGGATTGGCTATGGAACAGACCGCATTAATGCTGGATGTGTTTGTGTGTTTAGGAGCGCCCCTCCCAGGTCCAAATACTTCAGTGTGAGATGCAGCCCTGCGGTACAGTACAGGATCTCTCCCCCACCCCCTCCCCAGGCAGACAACACCCTACCCCCCCTCCTCACCCCCAAATCCACCCTTCTCATCAGCATGGATGCTGCCAGCGAGTTCGCCAACGACAGCAAGGTGGGCGGGGCCGGGAGCGGGCAGGGTCGGGAGTGGGTGGGGGCGGGGTTAGGGCTGAGGGGAGGGCTTCAGCTGGAACCCCATTCGCTGGCTGAGGAGGCCTGTCCTGTCCCTCGATCTGCAGGGATTCACAGCCCTTCTTTCTTCACAGAAACGTAAATGCACAGTCACGGCTGCATTGATCTGTGTTCAGGCCTGTGAGGTGTGCTTGTGCTGTGCTGTACCTCACTTTGGATAAAAGCGTCTGCCAAATCGATGAATGTAAATGTAAATGTATCCCCCCCTTTCGCCTCTTTCCGTTAAGTTTTTGGAAGTCAGGTCTGTTTTTAATATCCTGAAAACTGCGATTAATGCTGGAATCTGCCGCTCTGGCTCTGTCCGGGGCAGTAGTGTGGGCCTCTCGGGCACAGCTGGAATCTCCTTACTGCACTGTATAAATGTGTCCTTTTGCACAGAGGCATGGGGAGAGCTGATCGCTCAGTCTGACCCCGTGTGCCCCTGGGGCAGATTTTACAGCGGGGTGATGCATTAAGTTTACAAAGGTTAGTTCATCAAACTGGATTCTGCATCCAGACGAGAAATAATAAACTGCTCAATATATTACGTTCATTTGCATTACATTCTCATGAGGGATAATCAACCCAGATTCTACAGGATCCACAGGATGGCTAATCAAACTAGACTCTACAGTGAGGTGAAGAGCAATGGGTTATTCAGGATGGCTAATCGAACCAGATCATGCAGTGTGGTTACACAGGAGGGCTGCAGAGACCAGGTTATGCAGTGTGGTGAGCTGTGATGAGAGGTTCAGGATGGCTAATTAAACTGCTCTGTGACCCCCACCCTGCAGATGTCTGTGAAGTACTACGGAGAGAAGACAGACGTTCTGGGGAAGGCCATCGTGCTGCTCACCGCTGTCGGTAAGTCGAGGTTCAGGGTGAGTATGAGGAGACAGCAGGAGCTCGCCTCTAGGTCCAGCAAGAGCCCTGCAGAAAGAGGCCCTGTGCATTCTGGGTAGGTCAGAGAGAAGGTCCACTGCCTATAAATAGCCTCTGTAAAGTACTACTTGTCTTCATATGTCTTACATACATCTTGTCATTATATGAACTGGCCTTTCACTGCTAATGTTTTGCTAAACATACTTAAATTATTCTGTGGAATTACAGTCGGGCTTTAGAGATGTCTCTCTGCATTTGAAACCAGCTTCCACAAGGCTGCCACATCAGTGCATTTGAGCCTCACATTGTGCTGTTAATATGAGGTATGACTGTCATGGTTACTGAAGCAGTGAATGGCATATGGGACAGGCCTGCTATTTCCCCAAGTGACAGATTTTGTACAGTGATCATTTCTCAAGCGCTCATGAATGTCTGTGAAACTGTTTTTCCCAGAGATCTCCCTGGATGTGGATGCAGACCGAGATGGAGTGGTTGAGAAGAACAACCCCAACAAGGTAGAGTGTGTGTGACAGGCCGGGTGCGAATGGACCGGCTCCGACACTGAGCTTTAGAAGAAGCAGCTTCTGACTGCAGGGTCCACATGTTCTGCTCACATGCACTGAAATGTAGGTGCTGTGAGGCTGATGACTGTGCTAACACAGACCCTCCCTAACAGCCCGAAAGAACCCTCACTGCCACACCCACACATCACAGCACCTGGTACTAGTTCGAAGGCCACGCTCGCGCTGCACCGCACAGGTGGTTATTGGGGCTGAAGTCCAAGGCCTGTACTTATCGAGTGAGAGTCAGTCCTCAGAGTCCTGCTAGTTATTGCAGTCAAACACGGCATCATATGCGCAGTCAGTGCAGTGAAACAGAGCATCATATGCGCAGTCAGTGCAGTGAAACAGAGCATCATATGCGCAGTTATTGCAGTGAAACAGACCATCATATGCGCAGTTATTGCAGTGAAACAGAGCATCATACGCGCAGTTATTGCAGTGAAACAGAGCATCATACGCGCAGTTATTGCAGTGAAACAGAGCATCATATGCGCAGTCAGTGCAGTGAAACAGAGCATCATATGGACAGTCATTGCAGTGAAACAGAGCATTGTATGCGCAGTCAGTGCAGTCAAACAAGGTCTTACCAGATGGGGTGACTCAAAGATCTGCATCTCTGCACATAATGCTGGGCAGCGTGACCCACGTCTCAGACACGCAATGTGACTCCCGCAGGGTTCCTGGAAGTGGGGTCCCAACGGACACGGCGCCATCCTGCTGGTCAACTGCGACTCGGAGAGCACCTCCATAAAGAAACAGGACAGCGAAAGCGAGGAGATATCCAAAGTCTCAGGTGTGAGACGGCCAGGTGGCAATATCACACACTATATAACCCATACAGCAAGGCAGGGCACCTAGCGGAGCGGACTGAAGTGATTCTTCACTAAGCCGTTAGAGGGGTGGCGACCGGCTGCACAGCCAGTCACACCGTGGGTTCTGTGGAAGGGAATGCCTGACCCATATGAAAGTGAAGTATATTCTAATTTACTGAGAAATATGTTGTTCAGTCCAAGAATATGAATTAAAAATTGCAAATACATTAATGCAAATCAGAAATACTGTTTATAAATTGCAACAATTTAGGTATTTTCAGTATACTGATTGAGTGAGATGTATTGCGAGTGTGTGAATAATGCGATGTTTGCTGCACGGACTGCAGATCTGCAGGACATGTCGCGCATGGTTCTGCGGACGAGCGGGCCAGCACAGCTGCCCGAGGGCTACCAGCTCACCCTGCACATCTCTCAGAGCGACGCGGAGAGCGTCAGAGTCTTCCGCAGCAGAGTGCAGAGCCACAGCCAGCTCAGTGAGAGCCCCGCGCCGTCACACAAACACACACACACACGCTCACACACACACACGCTCACACACACACATGCTCACACACACACACACACACACACTCACACACACACACGCTCACACACACACTCACACACACACACACACACACACACAGCAGGATTCAGATGACCAACCTATCCCCTCAACCACGCAACACATTCTGCTGCACCTGAGACTGCTCAGAGTGACACTCCCACATTAGCTACCTCTGCAACAAAAATGAAAGTGGGTACACATTGCTGATGTGAGTTTTTTCCATTTTGTTGCAGAAAAATTGCTTTTTAAGAACTTTATCAAAGACTACCCACTAGTGCTGAGCAAAGCCTTCCTGTCCCAGAAGGTTCCTTACGAAGGGGGCACCGCCGAGACCAACTTTTTCGTGGAGGGCCTTCGATTCCCTGACAAGGACTTCGATGGTCTGATCACCATAAACCTCAGTCTTCTGGAACCAACTTCAAAGGTGTGAACCTCCCCCTGGGAAAACCATCCTGACCATGACAACATTAGTGCTGAGCTTGGTAACTGTGGTTAGGGAAATGACACGTTTCCCGGGGTTTTCCCCTCTCTCCTCTGACCTGTTTGTGGCAGGGCTTCCCTGAGACCCCCATCTTCACTGACAAGGTGGTGTTCCGCATGGCTCCCTGGATCATGACCCCCAACACGCTGGACCCCGTGGAGGTGTTTGTGTGCAGGTGAGGAAGAGGATGGTGGTGTGCTACGTTTACATATTAAATGCATAAAGTGTTTCAGTGATAATCCAACCACAATTTTGTACAGATATGTGATGTTCCTTACCATTACTACAAATCCACTGAGGAGACCTGTTTTTTAACAGGCAACAAAATGAGCTAATTTAAAATTCTTTCGTGTTTTCATAAAAAGCAATGGAAATCTCATACAAACCCCAAAATTCAATTTGATGTGTCTCTATCACTTTGCATGATGGGAGATGAAGGCAAAAGGAGCAATATTAGGGTCCACTGTCCTTTTCAGCTGAAATCACACAATGAAAACATCCTTGTGGAGTGCTGCCCTTTGCACATGCTTTAGAAGCTTATATTGATTTCATTAAAACGACTGATTCACTGCAGCAAGTCTCTTTTGCTTTACTAGCAGGGAGTGTGATTCACTTTAAATTCACTGAACATGGTGGAGTTTACAGACCCTCAGAGAGGTCTTCCGCTTCATTTGAATCCCCATGAAACTGTCAGCAGCAACATGAATACATTTACGTAGTGACTCTAAACTTATGTTGCAGAGTGTTGCTTTAGGTTTAACGTGTGCCTGCCTGGTGGTGCCATTCAGCAGTAATAATGACTGTAACGCTGCTGCTGATGGTAACTGCATTGATGAGACTGTTGATGGGTCGCCATGGAGCCGCTGATGGTGAGGCCTGATGAAGGATGAGTGTGTTAGCATCTGTCTGCTGTCCCACAGCACCTCCGATAACTACCAGTTCCTGAAGGGCATGAGGAAGCTCGTCCAGCGCAGCGGCTGCAAGATGAAGGTGTGCCACGAGTACATGAACCGCGGCGACCGCTGGATGCAGGTGCGTGAGGGCCGCACGGCCACCAGGGGGCTCCACCTCCACGCCCTCACTGCTTTAGTACTGTAGGTCCCACCTGCTGATCTCATCCAGACGATCCTGCCCCTAGTCATACCATCACTCTGAACTGGTGCATAGTAAACTGTCATAAGTACTGCACTTTTAAGATGTGTTAAACCAGACTGATATTACATTACATTACATGCATTTAGCAGATGCTCTTATCCAGAGCGACTTCCATCACAGTAGAACATAAGTGTATACATTCAAGTTAAATGAGCAACAGTGTCAGGCTAACAACACTCCCAGACCAGTGAGTGTGAGCTTAACACTATTCAAGCCCTACCACAAGCTGGCTTCCGTTAGATTGCACAGGTTAAGTATACTACGATACAACAGTCCCTAGAACACAGAATCAAAAATACCTCACAATTACACATAAAATAAAAGGTAGTCTCATCCAAAGACATACAGCTTAGAGTAACACATCTCTTCAGATTCAGTTAGGATTGGACTTACGGTTAAGGCTGAGGACTTTGCATCTCTGGACAGGATGTCTTTGGATGAGAATTCCTTCTCCACACACAACCATCTGCTCTCTCCTGCTGCTCTCTCCACTGCTGGGGGACCAACTGGCCGCTGACTCCGGGCTTAAGGACAGCAGCAGCTGGTTCAGAGGCCTGTTACTCAGCAGTGCTGTTGTTGGGTTGTGTGGAAGCGTAAAGCCAGTTTCTCTCGGCAGGACGAGGTGGAGTTCGGCTACATCGATTCGCCCCACCACAGCTTCCCGGTGGTGCTGGACTCCCCTCGAGACGGGTACCTGCAGGACTTCCCTTACGACGAGCTGCTGGTAGGACAGTGTGTGCTGTGCGCCTCTCATGCCCTCGCACCCAGGCACACTGCGTGGAGCAGGATTAGCTGGCCCAGCCAGGGCTCCCAGTCCTCCTGCAGTATAGAAACCTGGTCTGACACAGATCCCCCCACCTGTCTGACACAGACACCCCCCCCCCCCACCTGTCTGAGACAGACCCCCCCCCACCTGTCTGACACAAACCCCCCCCCCCCTGTCTGAAAAAAACCCCCCCCCCCCCCCCCCCAACCTGTCTGACACAGGCCATGCACACTATATGGCCAAAAGTATGTGGACACTTGACCATCACACCTATATGAGCTTATTGGACATCCCAAAGGTGTTCAATGGGGTTGAGGTCAGGGCTCTGTGCAGGCCACTGGAGTTCTTCCACACCAAACTCGTGTCTCAAACCATGTCTTTATGGACGTTGCTTTGTGCACAGGGGCACAGTCATGCTGGAACAGGAAAGGGCCTTCCCCAAACTGTTGCCACAAAGTTGGAAGCATACAATTGCCTAAAATGTCTTGGTATGCCGTAGCATTAATGTTACCCTTCAGTGGAACTAAGGGGCCTAGCCCAAACCCTGAAAAACAGCCCCAGACCATTATCCCTCCTCCACCAAACTTTACAGTAGGCACTGTGCATTCCGGTAGGTAGCGCTCTCCTGGTGTCCACCAAACCCAGATTCATCCATCAGTCTGCCAGATAGTGAAGCGTGATTCATCACTCCAGAGAACGCATTTCCACTGCTCCAGAGTCCAGTAGCGGCGTGCTTTGCACCACTCCAGCCATCACTTGGCATTGCACAGAGTGATGTTGGGCTTGTGTGCAGCTGCTCGGCCATGGAAACCCATTTCATGAAGCTTCAGACGCACAGTTCTTGTACTGATGTTGCAGCCAGAGACAGTTTGGAACTCTGTAGTGAGTTATTCAACAAAGGATAGGCGGTTTTTACGTGCTACGCACTTCAGCACTCGGCGGCCCCATTCTGTAAGTTTGCGTGGTCTACCGCTTTGTGGCTGAGCTGTTGTTGCTCCTAGACACTTCCACTTGACATTAATAGCACTTACAGTTGACCAGGGCAGACCTAGCAGGGCAGAAATTTCGCAAACTGAATTTCGCAAACTGACTTGCAAAGACGGCATCCTACGTTTAAAGTCACTGAGCTCTCCAGTACGACCCATTCTACTTCCAAGGTTTGTTTATGGAAATTACATGGCTATGTGCTAGATTTTATGCACCTGTTAACAATCGGCGTGGCTGAAACACCTGAACTCAATAATTAGGAAGGGTGTGCACATACTTTTGGCCATGTGGTGTACCTCTGATATACTTTAATTGTCGTCAACTCACTCACATGCTGAGATGCGTGCACACGCACACACACACACACACCCACGCGCGCACACACACACACACACACACACACACCCACGCGCGCACACACACACACACACACACACACACACACACAGTCTGGCTGTCTTTCACTGATACTGCTCAGCTGTTCACACTGCGTTGTCCTGGCTGGTCCTCGCGCCCCACAGGGACCGGACTTTGGCTATGTGACGAGGGAGGCCTGGAACGAGGAGGTGAGCAGTCTGGACTCATTCGGGAACCTGGAGGTGAGCCCCCCAGTGACGGTGAACGGGAAGAGCTACCCCCTGGGCAGGATCATCATCGGCGTGGCCTTCCCCACGTGAGTCATGCAGATGGCTGGGAGACCCACGCGTAGGGCAGCGTTAGATAAAAACTCCAAGGAAAGTTTGGCTGAAGGTATCAACAGTTTAAATGTCACCATTGCTGGGCCCTGTGGCTTTCCTGATTAAGCTAAACTCTTTCCTCAAGTTCATTTTCAAAGTACCTTCTTCTCTCCAGAGAACTTCAAGTTCCAATTAGTTACACATATAACTGTGAGGTAAATACTGTTGATAATTTTTAAGAAAACTGCCTTAGGTGCCCTTTAAACTCTAGCTGGGGATTCTAATAAGAGTAGCACTTAGAGGTGCAGAGGCAGTCGAGTTCTGTGTCTTAAACAGATAATGGCCCTTTTCAGTCATGACTTCATTCTAATTACAGAAACAGCAGGCAAGCCCCTGTTCTCTGAAACGAGTCCTTATGTAAATACCGTGTTTTAAACTGTGCTTTCTTTAGATTACATCACCCACCACTGTTTAGTCCGATGATAAATATAGCAATTACAATTATGTACGGGTAGAAGTTTCTTTTTTTGGGCAGTTCCCTGGAGTCTGGCTCACAGTGGGTTGGGATGGTGATCTGAACCATTGATCTGGCCTGGAATGCAGGAACTCTGCAGGGTCTGATGGGACTGTAAAATAATCTGCATCTCCGTTTCCCCTTCCCCTCTCAGAACTGCCCATGGACGCAACATGACCAAAGTGGTCCAGGACTTCCTGTGGGCCCAGAAGGTCCAGGACCCCATTGCTCTCTTCTCTGATTGGCTGTGTGTGGGCCATGTGGATGAGTTCATGACCTTCGTCCCCGCGCCTGACAGAAAGGTGAGCGTCCGTCAGTTAGGGGAGGAGGGAGTGAGCTGCACGCTGATTGTCTGTGGAGAAACTAATCAGGGAGCCAGATTGCTGTGGTGCGAATCGGGTGAGTGCTCCCCCTACAGGGAGCGCAGGCCCTTACACCCATCCCATCGCTGCTCATACTGAGCACCAAGCAGAGAGGAAGTGAACCAGGTTCAGTACTTTTATGTGACTCACCTGGGGATCGAGCCCATAGCCTTCTGGGATCGGGGCAGGGACTCTACCCAGAAGGCCCCTGAGCTGGAGGGGCCAGTGTGATGTTTCCAATGTCTGTCTGTCTGTCTGTCTGTCTGTCTGTCCGTCCAGGGGTTCCGGCTGCTGTTGGCCAGCCCAGACGCCGGGTACAAACTCTTCCAGGGCCTGCAGCAGGATGGGCACGGACAGGCCGCTCTTTTCGAGGGTAGGACTCCTCACGGAGGAGCGTCTGTCACTCACATCCTCAATGAAACGACAACCTCTGCAGAATTTTGAGGCCATTATTCTTTCTCGTCAGTGTCCATAAAGCAGTTTCACAGAAAGAACACAGATCTCTGTGCAGTAAGTCTGCAGAGAGAATGGGTGGAGCTGGATATTCAGTGTTCAGGGCCATAGAGTATTTGAATATCAAATGAAATGAAAATAACATTGCTTTGTTTGGTTGCTTGATGAGATATGATGAAATATGATGAGATATGATGAGATATGAGATATGAAGAAACTTTTTTTTCTGAAAGGTCTTGCTGACCAGGAGAAGATCACAGTGGATGACATTCTGAGCAACCAGCAGCTCAGGGAAGAGAACAACTATGTCCAGGTCAGAAAAATTCAATTTTCAATTCTTTAGTTCTGAAGAACCCTAGATATTATTTCATTTATATTATTAGTTTTTAACAAAATATTTAACAAAATTATCACAGACTGCTTGTGTAAGATGTCCTCCTGTTGTAGGATGTCATATAAAGTATATTATATAAACAATATAAACTTTTTGTTAGTATATATTTGGGTGTAAAACATAATTAACTTAGGGGGGAAACTAGGTAGCAAGAGGCATATAGTCTACACAGGATTATCAGTTGCAAATGGCTACACATTTAACTGGCAGTGTATTTCCCTGTTTGATAAAAGCAGTCATGTCTAGAGATCTTACAGAGGATGAGGAATCCAATATGGTATATTATACAGGGCTCAGCTCACTTTTGTGAGTTAATATCACATGCTTTTGAGAATGACATTTGAAAGATGTCCTAATCATTGTTTTGATGAAATAAGTATGACTTTTATGCTTTTATGATGAAACACATTTTTGTGACCCTCTGTGTCTCGGGGGCAGGGCTGTATCGACTGGAATCGAGACGTGTTGAAGAGGGAGCTGGGCTTGGAGGATGAAGACATCATTGACCTGCCTATCCTTTTCAAAGTGGTGGAGGACAACCGGTCAGTGGCCTTCTACCCCGATATGGTGAGAGAGCACTCACACTGGCCTTCTACGCCGATATGGTGAGATTTTACACACTTCCACAGTCCCCCGGCTCACGTCAGGATGTGCACCCTTTGTTTAAACACATTTCAAACATTCAAACTCACCTTAAACAGCCCCAAACATTCAAACCATTTGAGCCTAGACGCTGTTGATGCAGAAGGCCTGTTGCACTGGTCTCCTGTCCCACCTCTGCAGGTGAACATGATCGTTTTGGGGAAGAACCTCGGCATCCCCAAACCCTTTGGGCCGCAGGTCAACGGCCGCTGTGCTCTGGAGGCAGAGATGTGCTCCCTGATGGGGGAACTGGGCCTCTCCTGCACCTTCATCGATGACTTCACCTCCTACCACAAGCTCCTGGGGGAGGTCCACTGCGGCTCCAATGTGCGCCGAGCTCCCTTCCCCTGCAAGTGGTGGAACCTGGAGCTGTGAGGGAGGAGGGGGCGTGGCGACAGGCCACGACTGACCAATCAGAGCTGGGGAAATATTCATGTACCTTTATATGACCTGGTGCTGGTGATTTTCTAAAACTTTAATTGCTTGTGTAGTCTGAGCGAATGATAAAGCTGCCCTGAGCAATAACCATAACAAGTTGTTACCTTTCAGCAGCCCTGAGGGAGACTCTGTCCCCTTTACTCTGCTATTGGGCAGTAGAGCATTCAGCTAATAAAACGGAGAAGTCAAGGAAAACAGTTAGACTGGTAACTCAGGCTGGAATTAAGCAGGGGATATTATTTTCTTAAGTACCAAAGTAACATTTTGAAGCATGAAGTATGACATGCAAATATGACATGATTCTGTGTTCTTTACTTTTTTATATCTATGTTGGGGTTTCCACAGAGGGTCAGTAGCTTGAGCTGTATATTTCAGTTAGCACTGAGTGCCAGAGGAGGCCTTTGTCAGGCCAAAACTCTGTGACAGACACATCAGATAAGTATCATTGATCGCTTATAATTAAAACAGCAACAAAATCTAATAAACCTGACTTCCATTGACACTCTCTCTAAATCCTGTTTCATTCAAGTATGCTTTTGATTTAAATAAAATGCTTTTCACTTGAACAAATTTTTTTGTTCAGTACATTGAGGTTTGTGGAATTACTGTGACCAATGAGACCAATTTGTATGATTTCTGGTCTCAGAGTTGTAATAATTTGAAAATATTTAACATCCAAACTGATTCTGTTCATTCACTCAGATCTATGATTAGCTTCACAGGCAGCTGTGCAACTTATTTTCACCTTTACTTTACTGAAACTTCCTGAAGCACAATATTAGCTTTCTATTTTATTAAGTACATTTTAATCAGATTTAGCTGTATCTGTATGAATTATTATGCACAATGGAATGAATGTGCCAGACACCATCAATGCCTGCAAAATATTCATATATATCCAGTTTGATTTAAGTTTTTATTATGATTGTATTTACAAAAAGAAAACAAATAACAAAACAACAAACACCATTGAGTGAAGAGCTTTACTTCAGCTATCGATAAACGCAGTGGAGCACAGATACAATCATAAGCACGAAACACGGAGCCTCGAGCAGCACTCTGCTGCCCCCCCCCCCCCCCCCCCCCCACAGCAGCCAAACACAACACGTTTAAAACACACTGAAACAAGCCTGTGCTTCTCAGAGGGTGGGGTGTGAATCTTTACTCACAAACACCACGTCCACCGATATGTTTACAGATGGTATCACCTTAACGGTGTAATCAGAACATTTTGTTGTGGTTTATCTTAAAACCTGTGTCTGGACAGCTGGCACACGCTGCTGGAACAGGAGTATGAAGCGTTTTACGTTTCAGTGTTGGAGATACTTGCAGTGTTATTACAGAGCCGTCTGGAGTCAGGCGCAGTTATAAGCCCCTCAGTGGAGAATGTGACACATGATCAACATGGAAACATACAGCGGGACTCACCACTGACAGCCTGTCCTGCTGGATGTGCTCTCTACAGTAAAGGGAATTGCAACATGTACTAAAACAAACTTTTACAGCTTTCAAATTACTGTTGTACAAAAATACACACTTAACACAGGATAATTACCAGACAGTTCACTGCACGTTGACCAGAGATATGTACACAGTCTATTCACTGCATATCTGATTGGAATTTACATTCAAATTGGGTTGCAGCTCCTGTGAACTCTGTCCACAAGATCACTCTCTTCCCCCACAGTAGCTAAAGGCAACTTTAAGAAATTGCACAGTATAGTTGCTCTTTACATCTGAACTGTGATGAGTGACCTCGGCTCACACACATCTTTCATCCTCGAGATTACTGCATGCACAGTGCTTTTCATCTCACAGATGGCGGGATTCAGTCTTACATCTGAAGGACGACAGCAGTAAGCAGCTGCACATTTAAAATGTATTCAGTAAGACTCACTACCTATTTGGAAACAGAATGAGGTCCTAAAGAACGGCAAAGGCCCTCCGCTTCCTTTAACTGAAGTTCCAAAGGAAGATTCAGGAAAATTTTCAGACAATCCCTAAGCAACTAACCAGACCTAATCAATCCATTCCCATCCATGATTATAAAAACCTACCACTCACCACTTCCTTTCCACATGCTCCTCCACCCCCTCTACCCTCTTTCTTTACCCTGATCATGATGTGCACATGGGGGTGGGGGTCAAAAACCTCAGCCCACGGCCAGATGTGATCCTTTCATCAACTCCAAATCAAATAAAGTACAGCTATAACCACATCAAATGCCACCTTCACACTGTATGAAAATCCACATCTACTGAAGTACTCAAAGTAGTCAAATTGTTATTTACCATCAGGTGCATTCTGAAGACCACAGTCAGAAGCCTCCGTTTTCTGGAGCAGTCTGCTGTACTGACTGGATCAGAGTCCAGCGTGCATGCACACACGCACGCACACACACACACACACACGTCCTCTTTCCCTCTCCTCCACAAACAAAATGCACAACATGCATCATATGTACATCCTCAGAAAAGACCACAAATGAAAATAGAGACGCCATTTTCTTTTTCTGAAACGCTGACAGTGCTTGCAGGACAGTGCTTGCAGGACAGTGCTTGCAGGACAGTACCGCTGGGTCAGACGTCCCCTGCTCTGTGTGCTGTCCCTGTCGGGCCGCTGTGCCATGAACCCGGGCCTGACCCAGCTGCTGCTAACACCCCTGCAGTATCGGACTCGCTCACACCAGCAACACCAGCTCCTCAGCTTCACACATTGTGGCCCCAAAGCACATAGCGATAGCTCTGATTCTCTTTCCAGTGTGCATTGTACAAGAAGGTACAATCAGCGACAGTCAACAACAAACACAAACACAAAGACTGTAATTAAGCATTATTTCCATCTGAGCAACCAGTAACCAGGTTCAAAGAGAAAAACTTTCACCAAAAGTCTCATTTACAGCAAATGAAAGCATTTTCCCAGCCCAAACGCGAGAACCCCCCTCATCTGCTGAGCGGGGCGGGGGCAACAGAAACATTGACTCCCTCTTTCTCAGGTTTGATAGAAATAAATC
>NC_050588.1:40575000-40635000 GCF_013368585.1 Megalops cyprinoides | reverse complement strand
AACAGGGCGGTGCGCGTGCGCTCCTGACACACACACACACACACATACAGTCAGAGAATACACACGCACACACACACACACACACACACACACATATACACACAGTCAGAGAATACACACGCACACACACACACACACACATATACACACAGTCAGAGAATACACATGCACACACACACACACACACACACACACACACACACAGAGCCAATCAGAGAGAACACAGACACACTCACACACACACAGAGCCAATCAGACAGAATAAACACACACACACGCACGCACACACACTCACACACACACACACAGAGGAATAAGCAATCAGCAAGGCTGCAGACACATTGATCTCACCTCCAGTTTGGCAAACTTGTCAGCTTTGTAGCAGGCATACTCCGCATTAATGAGCTTCGTCAGGAGGAACTCGTGAAACCCCGGCCCCTGCAGAGACGGAGGAAACAGACTCAGCATACACAAACAACCAAAATGGCAGACAGGAACCACGGTCAATTAAAGGTCTTCTGTTTATTGCGGATTTCTCTGATAAGATAACCCCTAACATCCATTGTTAAGTGTAAGCTTGCTTTTAGAGTTGAATGTTTTTTTCAGGGAAACAGTTTGTATAGGTCTGTAGCTGGTAATGCACAGCTTGTTTCTTAGCACAGCATGTCTGTGGTGCAGGTAAACCCCTCTGTTTCTGGAGGCTAATGTGGATGAACACATCCGCCTCCTCCTGCTGCTGTTGGCAAAATGCCACCAAGGAATCAGATCCAACAAGATGTGAGTGAGGGACACTGTGGCCAGTCAGTGTACACACTGCATGCACATGGCCATCAGTTTACATTAGTCTAGACTCATCACTGCTCAAATCCTCCAGCCTCTGCATTATATGGATGCATTTAGCTAATTAACAGGCTCCTCTATCAGCCTCCAGATGATACACAGATCAGTCTATCTGAGCTGCACCTGCCTGAACTGATGCTCAGACAGCTGTATGTAACTGTACAGCAGTGGGGGGAGTGGGGAGAGGGGCTCTCATTTCAGTGTAATGACAAGCAGCAGCCACTAGATGGATCCCTGCCTCAGGAGCTGCAGGAGTTTCGGAGTTGTTTTGGCTCACCTTTCTGAAGACCGCAGGGTCTGGGAGAGCAGGCCCAAAGAAAGGCACATCGTCCCGCGCAGTCACGGACACCTGGAGAGGGACACACCCAGAGACGGCACACCTGAGCGCACACACACCACCACACAGGGCTCCTGTGGTGCAGGAGGGCACCTGCAGGAGACCCTGAGATTCAGGAAGCTGAGGCTGACAGCACTGTGCAGACCGCTGTTCAGGAAAACACCGCAGTGAGACAGTGCCTTGTGCAGTGAGACAGTGCCTTGCGCAGTGAGACAGTACCTTGTACAACACGTTGTCAGAGCAGGCGTTCTCCACCTGAACCACCACGTAGGCATGCAGGAAGTTGGAGGCGATCATATCCGGCACGAAGGGCGTGTTCTCTTCCTGGAACACGATGGCCACGATGTCATTTCCTATGTGTCTCTTCCTCTGCAGCTGCAATAAACAGCAGAATCTGCGTTACCATGGTTACAAACACCAGACACTGTCTCGCACTGTCCATTCTCCTGTCCTCCAAGGACATTTGAACAGAAGAGAACATCTGATTAGTCTTTTTACTGTACTAGAGAACATCTGATTAGTGTTTTTACTGCACTAGAGAACATCTCATTACTAAAGAACATCTGAAGTCTTTTTACTGTACTAGAGAACATCTGATTAGTCTTTTTACTGTACTAAAGAACATCTGATTAGTCTTTTTACCATACTAGAGAACATCTGATTAGTCTTTTTACCATACTAGAGAACATCTGATTAGTCTTTTTACTGTACTAAAGAACATCTGATTAGTCTTTTTACCATACTAAAGAACATCTGATTAGTCTTTTTACCATACTAGAGAACATCTGAAGCATTTTTACTGCACTAGAGAACATCTGATTAGTCTTTTTACTGTACTAAAGAACATCTGATTAGTCTTTTTACTGCACTAGAGAACATCTGATTAGTCTTTTTACCATACTAAAGAACATCTGATTAGTCTTTTTACCATACTAGAGAACATCTGAAGCATTTTTACTGCACTAGAGAACATCTGAAGCATTTTTACTGCACTAGAGAACATCTGATTAGTCTTTTTACTGTACTAAAGAACATCTGATTAGTCTTTTTACCATACTAAAGAACATCTGATTAGTCTTTTTACCATACTAGAGAACATCTGATTAGTCTTTTTACTGTACTAAAGAACATCTGATTAGTCTTTTTACCATACTAGAGAACATCTGATTAGTCTTTTTACTGTACTAAAGAACATCTGATTAGTCTTTTTACCATACTAAAGAACATCTGATTAGTCTTTTTACTGCACTCCAGGGCATCTGAATTGTCTTCTGACAGTACTATCTCTAGTCCTCTCCACAAAGAGGACATTAATACCCTGCACTGGCTTTGGGCTTCTTTCTGCTTCCTGCTTCCTGGTTCCTCTCTGATATCAGTCCTCCCTAATAAACTCCATTAATCACCATGTGGGAAGCTTTGTCTAAACCGCAGGCTGAGGTATTTTATCACGCGCAGTAAATGTCTGATAAAAATGTACAGTGCTGCTGTTTGTTTGCGCTGGTTAATTAATACAAATATTTATTTTCAGGGCTTGACTCTCATGTCTGTGTGTTCTCTGCTGCCAGATCAGGCTTGTTGCTTAATAGCTCTGTACCGTCCTTGCTTTTCCTAGAGAACAGCTAAACACCTGCTTCACAGGACAAGGAGAGACAAGGGAGGTATTTATGAGGAAGAGGAAGGCAGTGTGTGTGAGGAAGAGGAGGGCAGTGCATGTGTGAGGAAGAGGAGGGCAGTGCGTGTGTGAGGAAGAGGAGGGCAGCGTGTGTGTGAGGAAGAGGAGGGCAGCGTGTGTGTGAGGAAGAGGAGGGCAGCGTGTGTGTGTGAGGAGGAGGGCAGCACGTGTGTGAGGAAGAGGAGGGCAGCGTGTGTGAGGAAGAGGAGGGCAGCACGTGTGTGAGGAAGAGGAGGGCAGCGCGTGTGTGAGGAAGAGGAGGGCAGTGTGTGTGTGAGGAAGAGGAGGGCAGAGCGTGTGTGAGGAAGAGGAGGGCAGAGCGTGTGTGAGGAAGAGGAGGGATCTCAGGGCACGGTTACCTGCTGTGAGTCTCCCTCAGTGTATGGCAGTTTGGTGGACACGTGGAACATGATTTCCTTGCCATGGAAGTTGTGGTAGATCGATTCGGTGCCCGTCTGACCGTGGGTCACATCCAGGCCACCCCGGAACCTGGGAGAGCAGACCTGCAGAGTCAGAGTAATGAGGCGCACCTCCCACAAACCCCCCCCCGGCTCAAGTCTCTGCCCTCACACAACGCACACTATCAGCGGACAACTTTCACTCACAATTAACACACTCAAAAATTTGCAGCAATTCCAGATATTCTCTCTTTAATTCAGGGCAAGAGGGAGTTAGGATTTTGTCACTACCATTATGAGCAGCATGTACAGAGAGGGATTTGGGGTTTGAGACAGGGTTACTGAAGCCCCGTGGGTCTCACAGTGGCTCCCACACAGACAGAGGCGGCGCAGTGGGAGCTGACACCGTGTCCCAGTCTCCATGTCCCACACTGCTGGGGGGTTCAGTGGCAGCTACCCTTTGAAGTCGTGCAGCTCGATCTTCTCTCCCAGGAACTCGAGGAACTCCACGAAGGCTGGACTCTCCTGGCTGTTGCCAAATAGTTCCTCCTCCGAGGTCTGCAGGAAGTGACAGAGTCACGTTCACAGGACTTGACAGAGGCATTACCTGAGGTAACCAGGAAATAAAAGAGCCTACAGAAAGTGACAGGGTAATTTGGCAGGGCCTGATTCCTCATTCTATTGCATTGTGTTTAATCACAGAGATCACAAAGCACCTTCTCAGCCACCATGGGAGACTCAGTGAATAGTGCAATCACACTGTTACCCCTGCAGACTGCATTATAATCCTCATACAGCATTAGTCAAGCTTTGCCCACTGATGACTCAGAACACCTTCTACATGTAGCTTCTGTTTCTGCCACAATAAAGACAACAGAGAAACTGCACTCAATCACAAAGAACAAAGAAGCCAACCCTGAACGAGATGAATTCACACGCTAACAATGGAAGCAACAGCATTGTTTAATAAAACCCACTTCAGAATGAGTCATTCTCAGGAGTCAGTGTCCTGACAATTAGCACACAATTTAAAACTTTCACTGAGAACATCGTACCACCCTCTCCCTGTATGACAGCTGTGAGAGGTACATCCAGAACTCTCTCTTCACTGGGGATATCACAGAGGGGGACCTGCAGAGGTCACTGCTGAGTAGGCCCATGCTCTCCAGGGGTCAAAGGTCAACAGGCTCAGAGCCACATCTCCAAAAACACCTGGGGTCTAGAATATATCTGCTGCGAATGAGGGAGTCTCTCTTTGTAATGACTCTAGTATAAAAAAATGCAGATTTTATGTGTTATAAATACGGATATGACTTTAGTAATGTAACAGCATACTTTGCGGTCTCAAAGATTCATTGACAGTCCTCCTTCCAGAGTTATTTTGGATGCTTAGAGTTTGAGTTTTGTGGTCCAACTGGAGTCACACCAAGCTTACTGATAAAATGTCAGAATCAGATGCCAAACCCTGACCCATAATTCCTCTGACTGAACTGATTTCTCCAATTCTACCTGCTGGGCTCACCTGGCTGAACTTCTGATAGATGACCCCGAATTTGAAGTTATTGCTGATGACATGCTCGTCGAAGGTGACAATGAGCCGTGAGGCCTGTGGAGAGAGCAGAGCCGCAGGTCAAAGGTCACAAGGGAGGGCAGAGATCACCAGTGGAAGACACTGGACTTGCAGTGGATCAGAAACGGTCTCTCTGGATCCCTGGGAAAGCAGGAGGAAATCGTGATTCTGTCCAGTTGGCACAGAGATCCATGCAGAACTCTCTCCTACCTCCTATGGGGGAAAACTACTCCGACACAATGGGTGGATGTGCAGTGATCTTCCTCCAGTAAATACACCATCTCCTCCCTGTGTCCCCATATGTTGTAACACAACATGTAAAATTTAATATTGTAAATCGTTTTGGGATAAGATGCACTAAAGACTTAGAATGACAGGAGTCAGAACTATGAAAAACAATCAGAATTCATAAATATCAGTTAAAGTATGTAAAGTCTCTTGTTAGATTTGCTCCTTTGTACTGGGGAGCTCCATGCTGATGAGGCTCTGGGAGAGGGTGCACCTACCTTTGGGTACAGGACAGGGTAGAAACGATCCACATTCACCTCCTCACAAACCAGCTGTGAATCAAAAAAAGGATCAGGATCAGGTCACTGAACCTGCTATGACCTTCATCCTTTACTTTGGGCGTTGAGGGCGTTCAGGTGAGTGTTTCCATCATTTCTGCTCTCATACACTAAGAGGAGAACACTACAGTTCAGCAGTCCGTGGGTTTATAGGCATCTTCACACTGGAGTTTTAGCTCCTGCAACAGAATGGCTCATCGTGCAGATGGTGGCCTTACTACCCCCATAAACAAGCTTATTTGCTAATGTGGAGCGATCTCCTTGGCTGCTGTGTCTGTCTGATGCTGTTTGAAGCACAGTGGGAGGCCACGCCCTAACACTGACCTATTTTCAGTGCATCACAGTGGCCTGGCTTCAACATGGCGGAAGCTTTACCTTCCCACACAGGGCTCACTGAGGGTCAGCTGCGGAGCACAACTGGGGCTTTTGTAAGAGCAATGATGCAGAATGCCGTTTATGTAACACAAGACACCACCTGACCTGACTACCGAAAGCACACTGTAGTGTGATATTTGGGGAAAGGCAATGGATGCAGTTGATTGATTGAATAGAGGCCTTTCCTTAATTTTATGTCCAGCAACTGAAAGAAAAGACTGTGTCCAATGGCAAACAGAAGCTATACAAATGTGTTGTTATATCAGTGATGACAGGGTGTGGCACAGATACACAGGCTCACTGTGTATCATTCTCTCAGTCACTGCAGTGAGTGCCAAGCTCTCTGCCAAACTCTCTCTCTGTCCCAACAACTTTAATGGGCCTCACCTTCGCCATCTGGACAATGTTGGGAAATTCTGTCAGACAGGATATAGGGATAACATCCTGGTAGGTTTTAAACTTGGACCTGGAAACAACAAAAAACATGCCCAATTTTACGATAGTGCCATTAGATATATACTGTACATATATACTGTACATACAATCCCCTCAGCTTTCTTTTAGCAGCAGTGTCTCCGACTGTCATCCAAAGCAAGGGCAGGGCGGAGCTGGAATTTCCACTGAAAGGTTCCCATTTTGCGGAGTAACAGGTTTTACTGATGAGAGTCTCCCTCTCTCCAGGGGAAACCGCTCTGCTTACACCCTGTTTACACACTCTTTGCCTGCTGACCAGATGCAAACGCTCCACAGAGGAGACCCACTCACGCCCTACAGGCATGTCACCGATTTGCACAGAGCCACGCCCAATGAGGTAACGCAACAGGTAGAAAACCACGCCCACTCATCCTACCCCTGAGCACCTCAGACCTCCAGTCACACAGCAACAGCACAGCGCGGAGAGCTCTGAGGGAGGGCCTCCCGTTAAAGGGCATCTAAGGCCGTTCTCTAAAAACACAGTTTAGCTTTGTAAGCATCATCCCAAATGTAAATGTAATTTAAATTTACTGTGGGAAAAGTCAACATGATGTTTCCATATTATCCAGAACACACTCAGTTGGCGTGCATCACATGTTTGATTTCTAAAAGCTCAGGGGGTTTATCCAAACACCTTCCCTGGCTTTGTTTTGCTCCAGATCCACCCAATAGGCAGGTGGCTGGATGAGGTCACCTCTCTACCAGGCTAAACTAGCTCAATGAGAAAGTTCCTAATGGGCGTGGCAACTTTGCCTCCATCACAGAATGCAGTCACCTGGATTACAGAACTGTAGGGGTGTCTGGAACAGGGAACAGGAAACAGGAAACAGGAAACGTATGAAAAGGAAATGGGGAAAGAAGTCTGTAAAGAAGGGGGAGATTCACAGAAGAGAGGGAAAGAAAGATGGATGTGGAAGTGAGAGAGGGAGGAAGAGAGAGTATGGAGGGAGAGAGAAAGAGGAAGGAGGAGGAGGGGTGCGATACCTTAGCATGAGACGGAGGTGCTCCTGGTCGCCAATCACGTCATACTTCATAGAGAAGACCAGGTGGCCCAGCGTGCTGTCCATGGAGTAGTAATTAAAGTGCTCCTAACAAGATATGACCAGGAAACACTCATCAGAGAGGCTCTCTCACTCTACAGCCTATTTGGAAAAAAGCAAACTGCTGCCTTCATTGCTGGATACATGTCTCTCAGTGCAATAGAGGCTGGTCTGCTGTGGCATTCCAACCACAGGCCTCACTGTCCAGACAACAAAATATACAATCACCTCCCCACCTCTCCCCTCCCTGGCCAAGAGAGATACCAGTAATACAGCTGGGAAACACTGACACAACATACACATAACGCAAACATAACGTACGGCCGCCGTAGGGAACTTCTGTGATATGATCTCATTAGGCTCTTGCTTCACAGGACATTAAAACAGATTCCTAGAGATTTCTGAAATCACATGAAAGATCCTTCCGTGATCCAAAGACATGTTCCTGCAGACTGTTTCGATCCACAGTGGTTTTTTTCCAAATCAGGATCTTATGGGGATGTTAAAGGATTAAAGGAATTTCCCACAATCCCATGCGTGTCTCTGCTTGCTGTCATGCCTCTGACCCTCACCTTGCCCAGGAAGTGCTTTCTGTAGATCATGGCCGTAGTGTTGGACTCCAGCTGGATATGGGACGGGGGGGATGGCAGCTGCTCGGGGGCGGGGTTGTCCCCCAGATCATGATTGGTTCCCTCAATCCAGTATCCCCCAAACTGGGGCAGCAGGATCAGCGGGAAGGGGCTTTTACGTCCCAAAACCTGCAACAAGAGATGGCAAACAGGTCGAATCCAAACGCACACACTCACACACACACACACACATGCACACGCACACACACACACACACACACACACACACACACATACATATACACACACACTCATTCACATACACACAGTACAGAGCTGTACCTCGTGGACGCTGGGATAGGGAATGTAGTCTTCTTCAGTCTACAGAGAGAAAAACACAGTGATCATCATGCCATGAACCTACAGGCTTCACACTGACATATAGCATTCACACTCACTGCAGGAGATCCTCTCCATGCAAGGCAAACACTGTCACTTTCCACAGCAGTGGATGGCTAAATAAATCTTCCATTGTATTCTCAGATGATGGGAATATATTGTTATATCCATCATATGCATCCAGAGGGAACAGCCTTTGAGTGAGTACACTTAACTCTGAAGCACAGTCATAAAGCATATCTGAAAGATATATATCTAAAGTGTATGCACTCATCCATACAGGTGATCTGACAGCAGCAGCATGTCTGTAAACTGATGCACTGCCTGCAGGACATTGCAACATCGTGTGAAACGGCAGCAGTCTAAGGCTAACCCTGCCCCTTACATGAGATAAGAACTTTGTACATGTGATTTCCACAGCTGCCAGCCCACAGACTGGGCCAGGGGCCTGCGCTCTCAGAGGTACCCAGATTTGGAACTCACTTTGAGGGGGGGTGGCTGAGTGCACCTCGGCTCATCCATTCTGCTGCCCTGCGAAAGAAAGAAGAAACGTTTCCAACACAACCCTGAGACCCGACACTTGCCCCACATTCACCACACACTCACCCGCACTGACTCCCTCTCGTACTCACCCCACACTCACTCCTGCACTCACCCCCGCACTCTTCCCCACACTCACCCCGCACTCAACCCACACCTACTCCCGGACTCACCCCTGCACTCACCCAGCACTCACCCCCGCAACCACCCCCGCACTCACCCTGCACTCACCCTGCACTCACCCCCGCACTCACCCAGCACTCACTCTCGCAACCACCCCCGCACCCCCACACTCACCCCCACACTCACCACACACTCACCCCGCACTCACCCCGCACTGACTCCCTCTCACACTCACCCCACGCTCACTCCCGGACTCACCCCCGCACTCACCCAGCACTCACCCCCGCAACCACCCCTGCACTCACCCTGCACTCACCCTGCACTCACCCCCGCACTCACCCAGCACTCACTCTCGCAACCACCCCCGCACCCATCCAGCACTCACCCCCGCAACCACCCCCGCACCCCCACACTCACCCCCACACTCACCCCGCACCCACCCAGCACTCACCCCCGCAACCACCCCCGCACCCCCACACTCACCACACACTCACCTAGCCAGATAAAGCTATGCTTTGCTATGCTAATTATTAATATTACAAACAAATTAGCAGAGTAAGTGACAAAGGCTTGACTCTCAAGTTGAGATTCTAGTGACCGCATTGTCACTGACATCACCCTATAAATCCACTGGCACTGGTGCAATGCAAATCAAAAGGAAATGAACACTCTGATCATTATGACCGTGTCACAGAGGCAGCTGAAATCCCTCTATCGACTGCTGTAGCCTCACGATATTCAGATCAGCTTCTTACATCATTCCCTCTGTGTCCAGGGATACGGCTATGAACTGCCTTGCTAAGCTGTGATGGGTGACGATTGAGAGGGTGACAGAGACCTTTTGCAAAGCAAAGTCCCCAAACCACATTTTCAACACTTCCCTCCTGCACCAGAAGAGGGGCCAGCATGCATTCAGGGAGAGGTAAAGTCACCGCTTTAGGCTTTTGAGTGGCCGAGGGCCATGAACCCAAACCCTGACCCTAACCCTAACCCTAACCCCTAAGCCAACACATCAGGCTTCCAGAACAACATGCTGCCTCCTCCAACAGGACTCACTCTTCAGGAAATCATCTCCCCTGAATCCTCCAGCACACCACAGTGGTGAATACCATATAGAAACAGAAAGTTCCTCAGCGATCTTGTTCCAGGAGAAATGTTCATTTTTAGAGCATGTGATTTGTTATACAATGTTTTCAGACATCAGGGCACACAGTTACAGCTGAGGTGTTACAAAAAGCATTACGTAACATACAAATCTGAAACACAGCCTGAAATCTGAAATATTAATAGATGTGAAAATATCAATAGTTATTTCAGAGCAGCCCAGCGCAGCAGGGTGTGAGCACTCTATGACTAACATCCAGCTGAAAGCACAGTGTAACTCTCACAATTCTGATCCCGCAAAAAAACTGCAAATATACTGTAAATGAAATCAGTCTTGATCCTCTGTGGTAACATGCTAACAGGCATCCGGCTCACAGCCCAAACACATGCGGATCAGCAAATTTAGGGAGGTAGAGGCAGAGACTGTGACCACAAAGGGGTCCTCCGAAAACTGCAGACACACAGACACACAAGCACAGACTCCATCCTTTAATGTGTGCATGTCACCACGTTCAATGTTCCCAGTCACTGAACGTGCAAACTGTTCGAGCCTAAAATCCACTGAGGGACATGAGGATAAGAACCACTGGCCTTACCACACACACCATGCGCATAGTGCACTGTGATCTGCTCAACCATCTGAAATTCTGACATGCAAGATTACCCCCTCTTTATAACCATAAGAGTACAGCATCTCTGCTTCCCGTGCATACGCCTACTGAGCAGCCCTTAAGGGGCTGCAAGGTTGCAGGTAATAACTTTTCTGAAGATCAAAGGGGTGAGTCAGGGAATGTATGTTTCTGAAATCAGCGATGAGAGGGCATATCTCCTGTGCTCCTGGCTTCCGGAAGACTCTGTGCACTGAGCACACTGAGAGCTGCTGAAAGACCAGTGACACTTTAACGGTTATAACACCCCAGTACTGCTCTCCATACACTTACACTAAAGATCACACCCTACTACTGAATCACAGCTGGGGGCGGAGTCTGTAGCAATGAGTGACAGCAATGGGGCTCTGTTCCGCTGTGACAGGTGACCTTCAGTAACCTCAACATGCTCAGCTTGCCACGAGCTGAACCCCAGTAACACAGCATGAACTGCACCCACCCAGAAGCCCACAGCCTCTGCAGCCACTGTGATGTCCCGGTTTAGGAACACCATTCTAATTTAAGTTTCTATCCTTACTTAATTTGCTTAATTTTCTAAAATTGCCTGTAATTACATCTGCCCCGTTTTGCCCTGAAAATAAAGAACATCCTGGTTGTTTTGCAGATGGAGAGGCAGGTCTGTTTATGAAGAGGCAGTGTGGGGTTCAGACTGCAGGAGCTGATATTTCGGTGGGTTCAGGGGCAACTCGGGCGGGCTCTGTGCTCCGGATGAGAGGAGGAGCACCCTGGGGGTGACTGGGGAGAAATGAAGGGTAATCTGAACCGTCACAGGGAAAATTTTCCAGTCTCATGTGAGTGCCTCTGTAGAGTACACACCTGCTATAGTACTAATGACAAACAATGAGCTGTGTTCTTTGCACAGGGAAAACACTTCGAGATAAGGATGCTTATCGGGCGGCTGGTCCACTTCATGGATTTGTACAGGTAAAAGCCAGCAGAGCTGTATTTGTAAAAGCATTGTGAGAGGAATAACATTAGGGCTTAATCAGGAAAGCTTTTCAAATCTCTCAAAAGGAATGTGTGCGGAGCAAAGACTGTTAATTCCTGATCTGTTGCACAAGTCATTAAAATGGTTTTCTTACTTAAAAACACCAGTCAAATGCTTGCTCAGCTATACTGAATAGGATTGAGCCGGAGTTTTCGTTAAAACAGAAGTAAGTTCTGGGTGTGAAACTGAAAGGATTATCATTCAGAGAGCTGTGGCCCAGGAGTGCATCCACTCTGACCACCCCAAAGAAGCAACTAGAAAAACCATCAAGCCTTTCAGCATCTATGGCCAGGAGCAGGGGTCTCCCTCACCCCCCTGCAGGGCCACTCACTAAGCTGCCAAAACCCAGCCTCTTTCCCCAGCATATCCTGTGGAGTTTTATTTATGTGTTTATTATTTATTATTATTTAGCTGATACACTCATCCAGAGCATCTCACAAGTCGGTCAGAGGAAGATGTGTGTATTGTCTCTGTTCTGACAGCAGATGAAGCGTACACCTTGCTCTTGAAATGATCATAAAGGAAAAGCCTTCTCTGTCTATTTGCATAAGAAGTGTCAAACAAAAAGCCATAAGCATCACCACAGGATCAACATATGAGCAAGAAAACACAGCCTGACACACACCTGCATACACACTGCACCTCTCACCCACCTGTAACGCTACAGTGACACAGGACAGTGAAGTGTAAATCAAAGATAACACTGATCTACCGCACTGTAAACCTTCACTCCGGGTGAGGGGTGCTGAGGGGTACAGGATATATTCTGGCTCTGGGAACCAACAAATAATTTTATTCCGACTGGGTGCTGGAAGGGTGTGAGCTTTCCTGTGGCAAAGAGTGGACACCAATCAGGAGCCATCTTCGCACAGACTGACACCTCTGACGAATCAGGGCTCTGTACAGGCAATCAGATAAAACTGAAATCCGCATGGATAAGTGTGAAGTTACTGGACTTTCTTGGAGAGTCCTGAGGGTGTTCTGGTTCAGGTCATTGCTAGGTCTTTGCATTGTGCTGCAGTGGTAGGTCTGACACCAGTGGCTCTAAGGTGAGTGTAAAGAACCTCATTCATGCTGGGCATGTTTTTGACCCCCTTCTCCCACTGACACACAGGTGCCCAGCCACAGGCCACATGAGGCCCAACACTGCAAACACTGGCAGCGTATGGGTGCAACAGCCCATTCTTAATGCATAACATTCCTTTAAGACGTGCCGATACTGCCCATGTGTAACTCTGCTGAACAGCGTACGGACACGGGACCTCATCATGTGTGCTGGGGACAGAGCTGTGAGACCTGGCTGTCTGACCTGCCGGCCATCAATCACCACAGGAGCGGCAGGTTATTACCTTGCTTCTGGATAACCTGGAACTCTTTCACAGCCATATCAGAGCCATGTCACATGACACTGAACTGCTTTAACCATTATTTATGATACGTTTATTACTGAGGACAGGGAGGAGAAGTGATCTATAACAGCTCTGCTGGAGAACCACCTGTGGTAGCCAATCCCTATTATTTACAGTTGACCTCTAGCCAATCACAGTTGGCTTCAGTCTGTTGCTGGTCAAGTCTTTTCGCCCTTGGTCTGCTGCCACCCAATCACAGCTTTGCAGGTGCTAACCGGAGCCTGAAGCCATAAACAGATCACTTTTCAGTGCTGGTCATGCCAGTTTGAGAAGAGTAAATATTCAGAGATGAGCAGGTTTTCCTGGGTTCTCTGAGGGACTGAATCTATGCCTACACACAACCCAAGGCCATCTGAACCTGTGGGAAAATCCATGGGTACACATTCATCAAGAGTCACACCCAAGAGCCTTCCTTTGGCCAAGAGCAGAGCTTGTTCGCACCAGCGGTTCTACACCGATTCAGGGCCTGATAATCAACTGAATCCACCAGCCTTTCACCACCATCACCTGGCTGTAATCTGAAACACCTCACTGCTCACATCCTCCCCTCATCCTTCTCCAGATCATTCACAGCCAGAGCCCAGAAACACAGTGAGTCTCAGAGAAACTAACGTAAGTAATTAACATAAGCGCATCCAGTGACACAGGGCCACACAGCTTTTATAGTCACTGTGGACAGGAAGAAGCGGGAGGAAACAGGAGAAGATTGACTGAGAGGGAGAGACATGGAGAGTACTACACAAGGGGATGGATGGGCAGGCCTAGCCCTACAGATTCCACAGGTGGGCCAGGACAAAGCCTGAGGCTTGAGTAGTGGGTCTGGCCTCTTCTCACCTTTAAGAACCGGGGAGTGGCGCGCAGGACTGAGGGTGGGAATGGTGTGGGCTCTAGCGTATCAGAGAGACGGGGGATCCTTCCATCCTGTTTCCTGTGAAAAAAGAAACAGAAGGGAAACTCAGCATTATACCGTGACTGGTATAGTCACACCTCAGCGTGCCGTACGGTGGGACCACCACACACCCGCGGCCACGCCCGCAGCCACGCCCTGATCACGGCAGCCAGGCAAGGTTCAGAGAGGGAGGGTCCATGGGGAGATGTGACAGCAGCAAGTATCGTTTAACTTCTCTCCTCTCACCTGCCCGAAATTATCATCCTCATAGGGGCCCCTTATTAGTAAACACATACTGAGAACTCATATAAAAGAATTATATGCCGAGACTATCTTTTAAAAAATACAATTTTAGCTAAATAAGTGTAGTCAGAATATGTAAATTATTGTAATTTTGGTATTTTGTAGTACATGTGTAATTTGCATTCATATATTTTAATTGTATTTGCAATAGATTCTTGGGCTGAACAACATATTTCTCAATATATTACAATATATTTAATTTCTGTATGGTTTTAACTACGAAGTCCCACTCAGTCAGTGATAAAATGGCAGAAGTTTCTAAATAGATATTTAGCTCAGAGTGCCAAGCACTGAATATTCGTCAGGGGACACGAACTACGTCATGCTGTCCATCACTAGCACAGTAGCATGGCCGGCACTGCAGCGCCCCCAACAGGAGGAACAGACTCCCAGCCCAGGAGGTGTGGGGAACAGAGTAACACAAAGCTGTCTGTCTCCTGCTTCAGAGTCTGCGGTGATAATGAACTGAGCCCTCCTCTCAACACCCCGCGGCAAACCCCAGCCTCTGGGGGTGTAATCTGTCTTTTCACCTGTCCTCCTTCCACACACTGCCCTTCTGAATTTTCACCTGTCCTCCTCCCACACACAGCCCTTCTGAATTTTCACCTGTCCTTCCACACACAGCCCTTCTGAATTTTCACCTGTCCTTCCACACACAGCCCTTCTGAATTTTCACCTGTCCATCCACACACAGCGCTTCTGAAGTTCAGAGTAACAATTTTTCTTCTTGTGTCCTTATTTCCCTGTAATCTTAATTTGCATCTGAAACGAGATCAATCGTGTGCAGATTCTGTTAACCTTGCAGACTCCCGCATGCCCCCTCCCCCCACCCCCCCCACCCCCCCCACCCTGCCTGTGACTCGTTCACAAACAAAACGTGACTGTATGACTCTTATTGTGCAGAAACCACTGAATTTCAGCATGTTGGCCCTCATTCTTTTCTTCAGAGCAGCTGTTCTTCTGAGGGTAGTTTTGTGTTGCATGAAATTGCTTGAAATGAATTCATCTGAAAGGCCATCCCACTCTACTCCAAACTGTGAGCTGTTATCAGCTCTTGTCATGAGTGCAATCCTTCACACGCCTTAGCACTGTTCACCCTAACCCCACCTTGTGAGGGTCCCTGATTACATAACAAAGAAGTTAAGCCTGATGCCTTATTCTTTGCGGTCATAGTTATTAATATTATTATTAAACTCCTCCTGCCCACAGTATAGCTGCAGTACAGCAGATCTGTGCAGAAATTCTGAGGAATTTGCTGCTCTCCGTTAATTAGTTAGCTCCGTTCATTAGTTAACTCATGTCTGTCGAGCTGTTCTCTCACACCAGCACTGTTAAACACACAGCTGTGCTCCAGCCGACAGACACAGCACAGACTCTGGATGGACAGTTCTGATGGTGGGCGGAGTTAGGGACAGACAAACAATGCATTATTATCAAAGGAGGAAATAAATGAACCCCCATTTCCTTCACATCTCTCAGTCAGTCTGAATTCCTCACTCCACCACAGTGAAAAGACTGCCTTATTCCCTGAAGCCCCCCCACCTGTCAATCAAGCAGAAGCTAACAGCTAACCGCTAAGAGCACTCCTCACTGGGAGCAGGGCAGCCAATTGCAAAAAGGATACAGATACAACATCCACTCAATTAACGTTCTCAGCTCCATCAGATGGGCTGGGAACAGAGGCTTTATGTAACTCACACTGCTCCACATAAGTATGCTGAGCAGTTTATGTAACTCTCAGCATATTCTGACTCTATGAATATCACTGAGAGGAAGAGACTTAGCACTAGTGCATCAGTGTCTAACATGACTTCCGAGCTGCTTGCCTCCCTGACTCACACACAGCCAGCCTTCACACTGACTTACACTCTCACCCTCTCAGTAAAATTCATTGGCAGGCTAATTTATGAAATTTGCACAGAAATAACAGTGCCTCTGTAGCATAGGATGCCCTCTGCTGGGGGCCTGCTGACCCCTGAATGACCCCTGTGAAGCCCCACCCCCAGCTGCTTCACCGATGGGTCAGCAAGCACAGCAACATTCAGGTAACAGCCAATCACACGCGACTCTCCTGAGACTGACTGAGAGGGCCTCATCAGAAACTGAGTGCGTGCGCGTGTGTGTGTGTGTGTGTGTGTGTGTGTGTGTGTGTGTGTGTGTGAGAGAGAGAGAGTGTGCAGGAGCTTGTGTGCCTGCGTGGGTGTGTATCTGAGTGTATATGTATGAGTGTACGCATGTGTGTGTGTGTGTGTGTGTGTGTGTGTGTGTGTGTGTGTGCGTGTGTGTGTGTGAGAGAGAGAGTGTGCAGGAGCTTGTGTGCCTGCGTGGGTGTGTATCTGAGTGTATATGTATGCGTGTACGCATGTGTGTGTGTGTGCATGTGTGTGTGTGCGTGCGTGCGTGCGTGCGTGCGTGTGTGTATCTGAGTGTATGAGTGTACGCATGTGTGTGTGTGTGTGTGTGTGTGTGTGTGTGTGTGTGTATCTGAGTGTATGAGTGTACGCATGTGTGTGTGTGTGTGTGTGCGCGCGCGCGTGTGTGTGTGTGTGTGTGTGAGTGTGTGTGTGAGTGTGTGTGTGTTTGTGTGTGTGCGTGCGTGCGTGCGTGCGTGCGTGCGTGCGTGCGTGCGTGTGTGTGTGAGTGTGTGTGTGAGTGTGTGTGTGTGTGTGTGTGTGTGTGTGTGTGTGTGTGTGTGTGAGTGTGTGCGCGTGCGCGTGCGCGTGAGCGTGCGCGTGCGTGTGCGTGTGTGTGTGTGTGTGTGTGTACTGAGTCAATCATGAATAAAACTGACCTCACAGCTGCTGCAGGACATTTCCAGCACAGAGGCAGAACCTGCACAACACTCACACCTGCTACACACCTGCCCCTCTGCCTGCTGTTAAACCCTGCTGTCTGCCCGAGAAGCACGCCGCTAAAACCACCACAGTAAAGCCAACAAGAACAAGCAGCCAGCAGCCAGCACTCACACTACAAGCCAACGTCGCTCACTCACCTCGGACTGCAGGCTAAGGAGTGCAGGATGCAGATCAGCTGTTTGTCCTGGACTTGGCTGGATGGACTGCTAGCATCAGAGAGAACGGCACTTTCTCCCTCTCTCTCCCTCTGTCTCTCTCCTCTCTCTCCTGCTCTCTGTCTCTCGCTCCCTCTCTTACATGCAGATGCTTTTTCTCTACTCCTCACTGCTCTTTTCTCTCTCTCTCAAAGACCGTCTCTATGCTCCCGCTTTTTCATTCTCCTATCCTCTCTCTCTCTCTCTCTCTCGCTCGCCCTTCCCCCATCATCAAATCACATTTCGGCAACCTGTAGCCTGCCAGCCTCAGCTGTGTGGCAGTGTGATGGGATCTGTGTTCCCCACACAGTGATTTAATTAGACATTCATTCTCCCTGATAAAATGACATGTCGTTCCTGCCTCTGTGCTAAAGCACATGTGCACAGCGGAGTGTGTGGGAAGGGGAGGATGCCTGAAATGAAGCACGCGCTCTGATCGTCTGCAGCTCTCTGCAGTCCCAGAGGACACCTCAGCCAGCCCACATCCCTCAGCCACACCACTCGCTCTGAACCTGCACTCAGCCAGAGTGACAGCTCCAAAGCTCCCGGTCAGAACCGCTTCAGCTGGAGACATACGGAGGTGTATTACCAATGACAGCAAAAGCTTACAACTGTTTCCCACACTTTGCAGAGAGGGAGAGATCACTCATGAGAGATTAGACCACTTTTCATGCTCCTAACGAGCGAAGTTGGCGGGGGTGTGTCAGTCAAAGCGAGACAGAGAACCTTACAGGTGCAACTCTCAGGTACAGTGCTGCTGTTGAGCTCTGGGGCACTAAGGTACTAAACCAGAACAGCTTCTGCTACATTAAGTGCACAGATGGAAAACATCCTAATTCTATGCTAAACTGCTCTGGATAAGTGTCTTTTAAGCAGAGATCAAACCGATTCACACACTGGTTTCACATTCGACCTGGCTACTAAACACATCCCATCTGATTTTTTGAGCAAGATTCACTGAATCCCTTACAGACAGACCTATGCCCCCCTGCTGTGGTAAAATGAGCAGATTAAATATCTTTTGATAGCTGTTAAAGTCAGGTTATGATGGGAAAGTGCTTAGCTGTGGGATTTCCCCTAGCTTCCGATACTGGTTTGAAAAGGACACAGATAACAAAGGTTATTGCCCAACCTTACAGCCATTGAAAGGGCTCTGAAAACCCCATTGTCCTCCCACATACACCGCTATGGGCTATGGGCTTTAAGCTGCAAAGCAGCGCACTCCCTCTGCCCCTCAGAGAGAACCAGAACGGAAAGGCAGCAGCGAATCAGACGCCTGTACTAACATTACACCACAGGTCTGCCGCCGAATTCATATCCTGTTCAAACCCTCACAACCTGAAGCACAATCCTACGGGAACGAAAAGCTGATAATTCAAGCTGCAGTCTGTTTGATGGTTTTATCTGCTACTCCAGCCTTCACTGGGAGCTGAATGAGCACAATGTGTTATGACTGAGACTTTACCTGAGACCGTACCTGAGACCATATGACTGAGACCATACCTGCACAGGTGTGTGGCACCTGTAATGTTTCTTTATTTGCTGTAGAGAAGCAAATCAAAGAGCTGTAAACAGCAGTTTGAGTCACACGTGTGCCTGCTTCTCATCAGAAAACAGCAGGGGGGAATTCCTCTCTCATTCCCCTGCCTTGCTCTCCTCGTTCTGAGCGCTAACGATCTCTGAAACACAGAGTTTCCAGCTCATCTGACAGCCTGTCACACACTGACTCCCACCCTGAACGGCTGGTTTCTCCGGGTCATCACTCCGGATGAGAGCAACTGCTAAATGACTGATTATAATGTAAATGTAATGACTGGAAAGGAAAAATAAACTCTCAGGTGAGCTTCCACCTGAAAACAGGTAATGTAAAAATGCCACAGCCTTTTTATCTGATACTGAATAAACCCAGAGCAGCTCAGCTTTGCGGGGGCCAGTGAACCCAGGCCTGGGAGAGCGCATCCCGGGACGGAGTGCCCCTCCTGCAAAGAGCGGCGGCGATGGAGACAGAATTTACAGCACTTGCGTTTGATCACCGTGCAGAGCAGAGGGCGGCTCCAGGGAGTGCAGTCATTCTTCTCATCGGTGCGCTGGACCGACACCCTGACCTACAGCTTACATTTTGCACTTTGTGAGTTTGTACAGCTGGAAGTTTACAGAGGTCGTTAGATCTAGACCTATAGTCGTTAGGTCGGTAGATCAGCAACAGCAAGGCTGGGAACAAGAGCCTGTCGTTTTTCTGCTACACACCCTGTTCCTCACCCAGAGCACCTAACCTCCACCCAGCTCAGACGTCCGCAGGCTCGGGGCCTGGGCCTCCCCAGCAGAATCTGCTTACCGCAGGGTGTGCACTGTTCCCAGGATGACGTCAGTCAGGCTCCTTCTCCTGGAGATGGGCCCCGTCCCGCCGCTCCGGCCAGCAGGCATGTTCTGCATCTCCTGCAGCGTGGCTGAACTGGGGGGGCAGGGTGTCCCGCCAGCCGACTGCATGCAGGAGAGGGGGGTGGGGCCGTAAACAGAACTCCCCGCCCCCTTTCGCTTCACTCACCTGCGCTCACGCCTGGACCACGCCCAGTGTAGTCTTACAGCCGAGGAGCTGGCATTGTGTGAGAACGCCGGCTCGTTCACACCCTCTCCAAAGACGCTAAACCTGTTCCAGCTCCTGCCTCATTTTCCTAAGCTGCACAGGTACCTATTAAAGAGTCTCCAACAGGTAGTTTTCCTCACCTGACTGCTTCAGAACCTGTCTTTATAAGTGAGGGTATTGCATAGATCAGGTGCTGTACAGGTAGCTATTTTAAGGGCTTCACACAGAGGCAGGTGTTTACAGGTGTATTCAGGCTAAATTCCACTGGCACTTGCTGGAGTGGAGAGGTGAAGAGGCTGGGTCTGTGACTCAGTCTCCCTGAATAAAGAGCCGTATGACTGGACAATAAGTAAAAAGGTGAGGCGTGTGAGCTGCCCTGCACATGGGAATCTGCCAAGCATGCGGATAATGTGATGGATAGATGAAGTCCTCCGTTCAGATGCACACAGGGCTGTAGTGTGGAAGGACAGGGGAAACATTCCCATCAGAGAGAGACTGTGTCACTAAACAGATCACTGATGGATTTGACTAAACGGGCCTCAGTGTAAATTCCAGGGAAGAGGGGTCAGAGAGTATATCAGTGGCTGGGGGTATATCAGTCAGTGCGAGTATATCAGTGATGGGAGTATATCAGTAGCTGGAGTATATCAGTCACTGGGAGTATATCAGTGGCTTCAGGTATACCATCAGTGCAATGAGAAAATCAGTGGCTGTTGTATAGTGGATGGGAGTATATTGTATAATTGACTTGAGGAATATCTGTGGCACACTTGTTAATCAAAACACACAGGTTATACAGGTTCCAGTAAGGTTTCAGCCTCTTCTGTTGGCTCTACATGCAGAGTCTCTGTCTCTCTCTGTCCCTCCCTCTCTCTCTGTGCCCCCTTTTTCAGGAGTGAGGGTTACAGCCCCGATTCCCGCGGCACTCCTCAGTCCAGGCTGGGCATGTGGTCTTCCCTTTCTGCCAGAGAACCACAGACAGGGAGGGTGAGCAGTGACCATCACTACTGACCATCACTGCAGTGACTGTGTGAGTGAAGCAGCTGGTACATTATCACTGCTCCCTTTATCATCAGGAGGAAGGGGCTGCTCGCCTCGGCTGTCTGCCTCCCTGCCTGAGTGACTCTGATCCCAGATCAGCTTTACTTGCTTGACCCAGCACTGACCCGCTCCTCCACACACAGACCCGGGGGGCCAGAGGTGAAACATGTGCCTCAGATCAGCGAGGCAGAGCCCTCATCTGCACTGGGCTCCTCCCACTCCCTCACAGCGAGCGCTCTCTCAGCCAATCAGCTCAGCCTGTGCTTTCACAGCCGAACGCCCTGTTAAAGGCAGGACACCTGCAGCAATCTTATGACACAGCGCTTCCTGCATCTGTAACGCTCAGCGGTTCGTTTGATAAACCAGCATCAGGGCTTTCACAGGAACAGGCCATCTCTGCTGGGATTTTACATTACATGCATTTAGCAGATGCTATTAACCACAGTCAAGGCTGGATTATGGACCGGGCCAGTGGGGTCAGTGCCCTGGGGCCTCAGACTGCCAGGGGGCCTCCAAGCCTCAGGCCACAAGTGGTGCGTGGCCCAAGACTTCCGAAGGAAGTTAAACGCCAGGGCCGTCAGTTTGCACAGCACAAGCTGACCACTAGGCCCCTGGGCGCTTATAGTGTGAGCTGACCACTAGGGCCCCCAGACCCCTCAGTGCTTACAATGTGAGGGCCCCCAGGCCCCTTGGTGTTTAAAATGTAAGCTCACCATTAGGGCCCCCGGGCAGACACAAACATAGGAAAGCGGGGAGCTCCCAGCACGAGTGGTTTCTTTAAATGCAGTCCTGTTCCATTACAGTTACATGGTGTTTCCCAGGCTGCTCCTGCCTAAACCACCACTCATCCTCCCTGCTGCACTGCTGCCCAGCTCGGCTTAATTCCTGTCTCATTCTGTAAGTGGTTTCTAGCTCTCTAGTTGCTGACCTACTAACTCTGTCATTCCCAGACTCCAGGGTCATGCTCCAATTCGGGGTGCACCATCATAGGGTCCAAACAGGCTAATGAGCATCAGAGAAACACACTGCCCCCTAGTGGCAGGTGAGCACATTTCAGGGTCCATTAGTTTCACAGTTAATCACTGCACATTGATCCACAAAGCTGTGAGCAGCGAGAGAGAGGGACAGAGAAATTGGTAAAGTAAGCATGCTGCAAAGTGCTGATGCTGCTGAAACTACAAATTAAACGCTTTACAGACACAGACACGCTCCCCACCCCCACCCGAGGGGCTGCAGCATAGCCAGCCTCAGGCAAGCATACGACAGCGTACCGCTCAGAGACAGCTCCAACACCCGGCGGTACATGCAGAGGGTCGGCAGGCAGGCAGAATCACTCCTTTATGTACAAATAAACAGACTCCGTGTAGGAGGATGTAGGCGGAACCAGAACCGCTCCAACTCTGAAGCTGTTCTGGGGTCATCAGCATCTGAGTAGCAGTCGCAGCTTGGTGAATTCAAAACACAAACAACAGTTTTGAGTCGCATCATAAGAGTGTATGTGCAGCTACGCTGTGTTTGAAGTCACTTGGGATGCGTCCAGTATTTCACATTACTTTATGTCTGAATACTGCATGACTCCCAGGACTGAACATGTAATTACTCACACCTCACCTTTTCCACAAAGCACAATATCAAACTGCAGGTCTGTGAGGAAATAACTTTCTGCAGAGAAACCAGAAAAATTCATATCAACTTATTTTATGCAGGGTGAAGAGAAAGAACAAAGCTCTGGACACTTTTCTATATTTTATTCGAACGCTGGCCGGAATAATCACTTAGCTGTCTCATTGCCGACCTGCATAATGAAATATCAGCTCTGAGCAGAAGCAAAGGCATGTGGCCTCAGGTCCCAGGGCTGTGTCAGGGTCTGTACCGCCGTCTGCGCACTGCAGGTGTACTGACCTCCTCACTGCTTCCATACACACACACACACACACACGCACACGCGCACACTCGCACACTCGCACACGCGCACACGCGCACACACACACACACACACACTCACACTCACACGCGCACACGCATGCATGCACACACGCACACACGCACACACACTCTCACACACACACTCTCACACACACACACTCTCACACACACACTCTCACACACACCACACATGCGTGCGCACACACGCATTACACACAAACAATGTAATGATTTAATATGCAAATTTCTCTTGGCCAGATTTTACTCCTGTGTACTATGAACAGTCCTATAGCTGGCTCCACAGTTACTGTGAAAACATAATTCACTCTCCACTCTCCTGGCTGGACAGCAGCCAGGACACAATGCCAGCCTTACTTTCTCTGCCACATAAGCGCTGTTCATTCCAAAGTTTAATTAAAACTTTAATGCCACCATTAAATCAAGTCCTGAGCAATAAAGGTAATGATCATATTAACACAGCATATGTTCCAAACACAAACAGAATTTATTTGCCACTCAGTGCAATAGTGATCACTTCACGAGAGAAAGCCCTTTTATGAAGCTGACCTCATGAAATAAAACATGTTAAAACGGAACCCAGCCACCAGGGGGCACTGCAGCTGGCAAAGGCAGCCCAATGCCACCTGCCTCCAGTGCAAAGAGACAGAAGAAAGGTGCTTTCACCACTGAACAGCATAAAACAGTGAAGACAAAAACGTTCAGCACCATTAGGCGGATAATGGACATAGGAGTCAAAGAATATGTTTTTATTATTAAAAACAGTGCATTTTGGCAAAAAGCAGAGTGATTCTTCTATCAGACAGCAAAGCACTGATTTTGTGAGATCATACAAAAATGTTCCTCAGCTGGGGGTAATGACAGGAAATGATAAAAAAATACTTACATACTTATGCAAGCTTGCCAAAATGTGATTTACTAAGCAAGGTTTTTTCCATTTCTCTTCACTTGCACGCTGGGAAACTGATCAAAGCTCACCTGCCCCAAACCAAATCCTACAACAGATCACATTCAGCTGATCCAGGAGCAGTGATTAGAGGTGCTATATAACTGTTGGTGCTGGTAGGCTGGTATAACAGTTCCAGGACTCATAAACTTACAGAGCCTGGGGCCCTGATATGCTCACTCTGTCCAACCTAAGTGCTTCTGCTGGAGAATTCAAAGCGGAGGCACTTTAGAGCGGCCGCTGCCCGGAGCCGCAGTGATGGAGTGATGGAGTGATGGAGTGATGGAGTGAGAGCGGCACAATGTGGGGCTTCAGCATCAGACCCTGTGCTCTGGGGGCTGTGTCACCACACAGAGACCAAAAGCCTGCAGGGACACAGCTGACCAGCCTGCCCACACAGAAAGGCATAAAGACTCATTCATCATGGAGCATCACTACAGTTCTGTTATGTGCTCTGAATATTTCTGTAGTTCTGTTACTGTATGTATACTGTTCTGGCAGACACACACACACGTGTGTGCATGCGCGCACACACACACACACACACATAGAATGACAGATATGACATTTGTGTGTGTGTGTGTGTGTGTGTGTGTGTGTGTGTGTGTGTGTTGTATAAAACACAGAGGGGCTTCTTAGGCATTCGTAGTCAAATATGAAAAAACTTTCGCTCCCGCAATTTTGGATTTATATGTCATTAAACCGGTGCGTAAAAGGAGATCTTATTGGTATTTCTGTTACAATCGAACAGCTGGAAATGCTTGGCCTTGAGCAGATGCAGAGTGGTGCCCTTATCATCTGCTGCAAATAAGTAGCCTTGACTCGCATCATTGATTGCAGATTTTCAGGATAATTGCCTATTTGTACTAACTGCGCAGAATCGATTATATCACTCTGCGCACTCGGGGATATCGACTCGCATCACCGCTGCGTGTTGGTTAGCGGAGCCGGGGGTACGAGCGCCATGTGGCTGGCACCGTTTGCAGTAACATTGTTGGCAGTCAGCTTTCAAATTCACCGTATATAGGACTACGAAATAACATCTGAAGAAATACAGACATTCTGTTATGTGTAATCCGTTTCTGAAGTGATGACTGGTCACCACGGATTTTGCTATATACACTCTGTTTTTCTGTGTTGTTCTGGACAGTGTACCTTCAGCAGATAATTATCTTCACACGTTTCGTCTTCCACAGTAACGATGCACAGCTGCTCACAGGCGACCCCATGTGGACACAGCCCACACTGCAGAGCCATCCATCATTACCATGGCAATGGAGCTGGGGGGGGTGCCAGCGTGGGCTGCAAAGTCGTGTTCCTATAATTGCTCCATAAAGCAATTCAGTTTAAGGACTTTGCTCGAGAGTACACACACCCCCAGACACTTACAGTGCATTATGCTTACACTGAAAGGCAGGCTACCGTATAACTGCACATCAGAAGCCAATAACCATACAAGCGTAATAACCGTTGTGGTAAAATATAATTCACTGTAAGAACTGACATCTGCCCAGTATATTGCAAATAAGATTTTTGTTTTAAACAAAACACTACTTTGAAAGGCACAAGCTAACATACACATTAATACAAATAATATGTGTTATTCTGTATTATGTACAATTTATGCTCTCCTCTGAGGCAATGCAAATGTCTTTGTTTCCACAGGCAGGTCACTGCTGCTGGTTTAAGTTCAGGGGAAAGGACACTCACCATATACTTCTTGCCCTGGAGAAGGTCTTGTCGACCCTGAAAAGACAAGAGGAATCGGGCAGATTAATTCCGGTCACTTAGCCTGCCCTGCAAGCTCCAGGCCTTTACAGTGGGTTTGGGTATGAGAGGGACATGCTGGGCTGGGTGCATGCTGAGTATGTTGTACATGTCATTCATATCAAATTCCATCATATCAAATACCATTTTTGGTGGAATGCTCTTTTAAGGACAAGCCATATATAAATGTGTATATACTTCTAATGCAGGTCACATGCACACACGGATATAGAGATAGGGGCTTTACTGCAGAGGAGTCACTGTTCCACGCTGCGTGTCGTTGGGCCTGTCCAGCCCAGGCTGATAAGGAGCCTAAAACCTGGAGCCTAAGCCCTGCTCAGACCTCTCACGGCTCTCACACCACAGTCTCCTGTGATCGTTTTTATGATTGCCACATTTTCTCTACTTTCTCTTCTCTACCTTTTTTTTAAACCATTGCTGCTCAGTGTGATATGCAACACCAGACTGATATTGCTGTTATAAGCAATACCTTTCCTGATGAAACTGAGATTGGGAAAACAGGAAACCCATCATTCTGCAGGAAAGGTGAGAGGTCAGGCTGATCGGCCTGAGTGAGTGATTATGAGCAGAACCGGGCTGAGACGCACAGCACTCTGGGAGCTCACCCCTGACCCCCTTCTGTGCAGTCTGCTGGAGAGCACTGAGACTGTCCCATGCACAGCGGAGCGGAGCGGCTCACAGTCGGGGTCACAGTGGGGCTCACAGTGTGGGGTCACAGTGGGGCTCACAGTGGGGCTCACAGTAGGGGTCACAGTGTGGGGTTCACACTGGGGGTCACAGTGTGGGGTCACAGTGGGGCTCACAGTGGGGCTCACAGTAGGGGTCACAGTAGGGGTCACAGTGTGGGGTCACAGTGGGGCTCACAGTGTGGGGTCACAGTGGGGCTCACAGTGGGGCTCACAGTGTGGGGTCACAGTGGGGCTCACAGTAGGGGTCACAGTAGGGGTCACAGTGTGGGGTCACAGTGGGGCTCACAGTGTGGGGTCACAGTGTGGGGTCACAGTGGGGCTCACAGTAGGGGTCACAGTAGGGGTCACAGTGTGGGGTCACAGTGGGGCTCACAGTGTGGGGTCACAGTGTGGGGTCACAGTGGGGGTCACAGTGTGGGGTCACAGTGGGGGTCACAGTGTGGGGTCACAGTGTGGGGGCAGCAGCAGGATCAGGCTATCAGTGCTATACAATCCCGTACGCCGTAACGCTGACAGACAGGCAGATCAGGGATCCCCCACCTCTGAAAGAGAGGCTCCACTTTATCCCTGTGTTCACTGAGGGGGGATGGGGGGTGCAGCATCATCCCATCGAAGGAGAGAGTACGAGCACAGCGTACGCGCACACACACACATAGACACACACACTTAGGAAGGTGTGAGGAGAAAAATCACACTTCTCACTGAGTCAGCAGAGCACCCACCACAGCCAGCTGCACCCTGCATTAGTCAAACAAACACCTATCCCGTACAACCCATCCACACTGAGCCAAACACCTATCCCATCCACACTGAGACAATCAAACACCTATCCCATCCACACTGAGACAATCAAACACCTATCCCATTCTACCCATCCACACTGAGCCAATCAAACACCTATCCCATCCACACTGAGCCAAACACCTATCCCATCCACACTGAGCCAAACACCTATCCCATCCACACTGAGACAACCCAAAATGATTGCTAACATTCTGATAGTTATTTAATTAAAAGTATAAGTAAATAGTATTTAATAAAAACAGCAGATGTTGCTGGTTACCCTGTGTTTAAATGCACCAGTGAGGGAGCCAGCTCACCCAGGGAAGAGCTGGCGTATACAGCACACCCTGCCTGCAGCCATGAGACTCCCGGGCCCCTGTGGCAGCCCTAAACAGTGCAAAACCACTGACTGGGAGATGAAGAGACTCTGCGTTCAGAAAACTGTGTTGATACAAATCATAGTGCACCTGTTCTATTTAATCATAAACATTCAAAATGAATCAACAGTGAGAATCACACACTGCTCTGTTACCTGCCTTGCAGTTGCATCACTCTCCTCCTGAAGATCAGTGCAGAGCATAATTACCCAACAGTAACTCCCTGCATGCTCAGACTGTGTAGTGGCAGTCTTCTTCCACTAGATGGCAGTGCAGAGCCAAAAATTACACTGAACAAAACGCAATCATACTGGGTTTGCTGTGCATCAGTGCAACAGATACTGTGCACAAATTCACAGATCTTTAAAACAACTGGGTTGGACATCCTAGTTACTGAGCCAACAACATCAGTCCACATACGGTACAGACCAGCAACACTTCACGGGCTCTGCATAGAATCTACATCGCTTTGATCTAAGAAGACATTGACAAAAGCTCGTTTGAAAGACTTTGCTCAAATGAAAGACCGGACCACTTTCACCACCTGCATGTGACTGTGCTAGTAATGTGCAGAGATGTCACTCTGCAGCCCACTGGAAAAAATGAAGTGATGCTCATTTGATTTTAAAGACTGTGCACCAAATGCCCACATAATGAACTGATCTGGCTTACAAATATGAAGACACTTCGTCTCCCATTTCACGTACAGACAAACAGACGTTGATGAACTAAGCGACAGACCAACCTTCAGACCTACAGTCTGTGAAATCTGCCATTTGCCCCTGCTAATTCTGTAAACAGGGGCTGTCTCTCTGGGAGTCGTGTGTGGACTTGAATCCTGTGAGGTGACAGATTGACAGATGGTTCTGGGAGTTCCACCCTGGAAACATCCACCGCAGACAGGGACAGCACCCCTGTCCTGCAAACAGCTTCATCATGTCTATTATATGACACAGCACCCCGCCTGGCACCTCACCAGCCGACTGTCCCAGCTCCAGGAGCCAAACAAAATCTCTCTCTAATACCTCAAATATTTCAAATATGTCTCCACAGGACAACTGAGGATGACAGGGAGAAACAGACAGACAGCAGCTGTAGGTGGTCTCCGATACATGCAGGCGAAGCCAGAGACAGTTTTCAGCAGAGAGTAGGCAGGAGGGTAGCTTTCAGCAGATAGTTAGCAGGTGAGTAGTATTCAGCAGAGTGAGAGTTAGCAGGTGGGTAGTTTTCGGCAGAGAGTTAGCAGGTGAGTAGTTTTCAGCAGCGTGAGAGTTAGCAGGTGGGTAGTTTTCGGCAGAGAGTTAGCAGGTGAGTAGTTTTCAGCAGCGTGAGAGTTAGCAGGTGAGTAGCTTTCAGCAGAGAGTTAGCAGGTGAGTAGTTTTCGGCAGAGAGTTAGCAGGTGGGTAGTTTTCAGCAGAGAGTTAGCAGGTGAGTAGTATTCAGCAGAGTGAGAGTTAGCAGGTGAGTAGTTTTCTGCAGAGAAAGAGTTAGCAGGTGAGTAGTTTTCAGCAGAGAGTTAGCAGGTGAGTAGTTTTCAGCAGAGGTGAGTGTACAGCAGTCTGTTTCAGGAGCAGGGCTCCACTCTGCTGACTTGGCTCTTCCAGTTTTTTTGTGTCAGGTGTCAATATTTCCCTCCCCGCTGAATAACAGCTTGTCTTGTTTCTGGTGTGGTGTGTTTATGTCTGTGGAAAAACAGAAGTTGTGAATCAAACACCCACCCCACTACATACAGTCATATGTACACACTCGCTCACGCTCACGCTCACGCTCACACTCACTGCCAGGTGAGAACACACCTCATGAGCTGGTGGCAGTGGTACCGCACTTGAGGTTAAGACTGGCTCATGACAGAGGATTCAGGATCTGTGTGCATGCATGCGTTCGTCTGAATTCAGTGTGAACGTGTGTGTGTGCGCGCACACGCGTGTGTGTGTGTGTGTGTGTGTGTGTGTGCGTGTGTGCATGTGTGCGCGCATGCGTGTGTGCGCTAGAGAGAGAGAGAAAATGAGAGAATTTTTCTAACAGCATATGCTGGAGTGTAAATGATTACTGCAGTGATGGTGACTGAATCCCATTAAAAGTGTGATTTGTTGACATTCTGCCAGCCGGAGGACTTTTATCCAGACTGCACGATGATGGCAGCTCCCGATGAATACAGACAACACGATTACAGAGGAGAGAGCGGCCATTTCAGCCACAGGTCTCAGGGAAAGAAGCTTCTCCCTCCGCAGGGAAACAGCCACAGGTGAGAATCACCAAACTGATGGTGCTGCAGGCCTTTAGAAGCCCACTGCTCTAACCCAGGTTCCTATAGCTCTCCTGAAACATCCTGCACAGCCATGTACTACTGCCATCGCCTCTCTCCCACACCTACGTGAACACCATCAAAGAGCGTTATCAGTAATCACACCTCTCGCCTGAATCCAGCTGTTACATGTAATCACCTCTCATCTTTAACCACTGGTCTCCTGTACTCACCACTTACCTGTAATTACCTGTCACCTCTGACTACCTGTCACCTACATTCATCTGTTACATGTAGGCAGCACGGCCTTTGCCAGGTTTCATTCACTGGAAAATAGCTTGTTTTTTAGCTCCTGAATTGCATGTCAGATCTGCTTTCTGTAGAACAGGAATAACAGGAATAACCAGCACTCATTTATTTACACACAAATGTGGGATGGATGGATGTAGGCAGCTCCTGACCCAGGATCAGCCGAAACCCAAACCCAAACCAAGCCAAACCCAAACCAAGGCAAACCTAAACCCGAACCAAACCAAACCCAAACCAAGGCAAAACTAAACCCAGCAAAACCCAGCCAAACCCGAACCCAGCCAAACCCAAACCCAGCCAAACCCAAACCAAGGCAAACCTAAACCCAGCAAAACCCAGCAAAACCCAAACCAAGGCAAACCTAAACCCAGCAAAACCCAGCAAAACCCAAACCCAGCCAAAGCCAAACCAAGGCAACCCCAGCAAGACTCAAATCCAAACTCAGCCAGATACAGGACTAGCTCATGGGTCAGGAGTGAGACTGTAGCTATGCTGGTTATCACCATCCAGGCACAGGCTAACAGGAAACACACTAGTGCTCCGTGAGAATGTAAAACCTGGGGATGGTTTGGGTGGACACTCTGAGGCTTTATGCGGTATGCACTTCTGACTTGTGCCTCTGTGAGCATGGTGCCTTCACCCAGGTGGTTTTCCCCAGCAAACACATACAGGTGACACACATACACTGATCTCCAATCTCACACACATGTGAGACGGTATGTATAACGCGCACTCCTGGCCCCAGCTGCTGTCCGGGGTGAGGTCATCAGGCCACACAGCTGTCATGGCGACATCACAGGAATGCGCACATCCCCAGGAGGTTTGGGGGTCACGTGACCCCTGACCCACGGCGTCAGCTGCCATGGTGCGAGACAGCAGCTTCCTTCAGCTGTGACCTTGCACCTGAGAGACGCTCTCCGAGGTCCCTCAAACATGCAACAGGACACAGAACTGAACGATGTTATACATGCTGATGGGCATCGAAATGCAGTGAAGATATTTCTACATTCAATGAGGACTGACATTGTGCTTGTACAGCAGACTGTATTGCGATCACAGCATCACAGCATGTTTTTAGTATGACACACAACATATTTAAACATTCATGTTAAAACGAAAGGGATGTGTATCTTTTTAATTGAGGACAGCAGTAACCACAAAGTCCTCTCTTTTTCCCCTGTTCCAACTCAATTCTGCTTCAAATCACACCTACACTGCACTCAGGAGTCAGCAGGACAAACAGCAGCCAGGCTGTCTCTGTGATGAACATGTAGGGGAATGTCCTAACTGCTCTCCTGTTATTTCTGAGAACCACGTTACTGTAAGGATTATGATATTAACAATGATTATGTTGACTATATTACATTACTGTCATTTAACAGACTTTCTTATTCAGATACTTACGTAGGTTACAAGTTTTGCATGTTACCCATTTATACAGCTGGGTATTTCCTGAGGCAGTTGTGGGTTAAGTACCTTGCCTGGGGTACAGCAGCAGTGCCCCAGCAGGGAATTGAACCAGCAACCTTTTGGTTTTAGGAGACCTGCTCCTTACCCCTGTGCCACACGGCGGCCCCACCTCGGAGAGGGTGGTTATTTACACCTCTGCGCTGACACAGCAGGGAGCAGGAGATGCGTCTGCCCACTTCCCGCATGCTTTCAGTGTAAATGTCACGCAGCGCAGTGAGGAAACTGTCAGCACAATCTGCAGACACACGCGCATTCCACCCGCGCATTCTCACCTGCATAAGAGCAGACCATGCAGGACGGGACGCCGCCAGCCGCAGACGGTGCTGACCTTCACTGCGTCTGCCACGGCTCGCTAATTTACACAACAAGTCACGGTGTTGGGTGAGTACTGGAAACGCAGAGCCTCTGTGTAAACAGAATCTGGGGCCCCCCGAATGTGCATTCAGCGCAGATCAATGGCGTGAACGCCGGAGAGGAAGAGGAGAGGATGGGGCGGGCCTGGTGCTATGGGGGTGCTTAGGGGTGCACTGCACCCCCAGACGGACCTCAGTGCACCCCCTGGTGGTCTCCTTATACTCCAATGTCTACATAGTATTTATGGCTTTTTGTGCACCAGGTAGACTGCAATTGCACCCCTCTGTATTTTCTCCTGGTGCCCAGCCTCGGATGGAGTGAATACAGGAGAGAAAGAGGACACAGTGTTCAGGGAAAAGCCCACAGCCCTTTAACAACCTGAAAACCCTTCAGTCCTCCAGCACACACCCATATGGGTTAGACCCACAACAACCGCCTCCCCATCTCGTTCCAAGCACACAGTGTGACATTCACAGCAAAACAAAGTGTGAACTGAGACAGACACAGTTTACAGCACCTCAGCAGTCTGGCTGAGCTTTGAACACAACTTACTCAAACCCCTGTTTATTTCATATGAAAGTGTGGCTCAGCAGACCGCCTGTATCCCATAACGACAGCCTTCTCACTCTCCTTCTCCTGTCCAGCTGACAGCAGCGAGTCTGTCGTGAGGTAATGTCCTCGCTGCGCATGCAGGTGGCTTTAAAGGTGTCTGCACTCTAAGCATCTCTCATTGAGAGCTGAGAGTGTGTTTTACACCACCATCACAACATGATAATGAAGACACAGACAACAACAGTGATGAAATGTCTGCATCAGTGTGTGTGCATGTGCGTATGTGTGTGTGCGTGTGTGTGTGTGTGCGTTATCTAATGTCTATAATGTCTATAGTATCCATTTACCTATAATATTAATGTATAAATGCATTGTACTACTAAGAACTAAATATTAGCGTAAGCTCTGCGTAAAAGGACCACCCCAGGTCTGGAAAATGAGCCCTTGGAGAGCATTAGGCAGAGTGAGGCCTTCCGCGGGTGTTTAGCGAATGCTTCCCCCGTGCAGCCAAACGCTTTTCCGGGGTTGGGTTTGCGCTCAGCCTGTGCTGGTGCCCTTTAAGCGTAATGTGAGAAATACGAGAGGCTGAAGTCAGGGTAAACAAGCAGGAAACGGCCACAAAGCTAAACACAGCTTCAGCCCATCAGGCTAACGCCTGGGGATCGGAGTGGTGCTCAAAGCAGAGCTTCATTTTTTAGGCCTATTATATCAGTGGCCTGTTATGGCCATAACAAAATGTACCATTTACTTTCACTTACACTGGAATAAGGAGATGCCTGCCTGCAGTTTGTCTCTGATTATGGATTATGATTATATATCTGCAGTGTTGCCGTTTCACCGAGTATAAAAGCACAAGAGGCAAACACATTTCCACCGGAACAGAGAGTGAAAGTCAGTTTCTGTCCAAAGGCAGCATTTTCCCTGGCATTTCAAGGTTAGGCCACTGAAGCACAAATAATATAATGTACTACCTGGAAAAAAAGGCAAGCTGAATGCAGCCCACAACCTTAAAAAAAATGCAGAAAATCATTCTTTCACAAAAAGCTTCCTGAGGAACGCAGGAACATACAGCAACCCCTTCCTCCTCCATGGGGTCTCTCAGGGAGGTGCGCTTCATGTTAAATCTGCATGGAGTTCATACTGACTACACATGGCCTGCACACAGCCATAGACTTTAAAAGTAAAAAATATTTCTGCCTTTGACAGTACATTACCATAGTACAGTACAGAACAACAGCAATCATATAACACTACTACTATGACTATCCTTCCAGTCAAAAATGTATGCATTCCTCATGGTTTCAGTCCTGCTGGGTTGTTGGATGTGAACAGGACCTGAGACCAAAGCTGCCCAAATGTGGTGCAGCAACACCCCAGATCTACCTCCAGATCCCCCAAAGTGCAGCAAATGTGAGCACTCAGTGTCAGAGCCATTCATCCATTGGCTGCCTTTTCACTCTGACACAGGCACCACAGGGGTCAAAGGTCAGGCCCCCTCAGGCAGGTATGTGGGAAAGGAAGGTGTTCTGCAGATGCCTCCTCCATGTGGTCCGGGAGTTGCCACGGCGATGGCTGGCCTGGTAAACACTGTGGTGAAACTGCAGGAAAGATGGCTGCTGTAACCAGGCCCTCAGCATCACACCGGCCTGGGACAAGGGGGGCGCTCACACCCTCCCAGCCCCTGGAAAGGGTCTGAAACTGGCCGATTTCCACAGTGGAGCTGAAAAACACTCTTTGAACACAGTGGCTCAAGTAGAGGTGTGTAGGATAGCTGCTGTAGGGATGTTCTCTGAGAAATGTGGAAACCCAGGGAACGGCTCTGCTTAGACATACCAAGTATTTATTATTGAGCCAGATACTGCAGGGACCTTCTGAATGTTGTCTGGATATAGTTATGTTCTATTGTGCTGGAAGTTGCTCTGGATAAGAGCGTCTGTTAAAACATGTAATGTAATGAATGTAGCGTGCTTTCTGCTCTGAGCTTTCCTCTTTTATCATATTAACACAGACTGCATGTCTGAGGGTGGTGAACTAGGACAGGCATGTCAGGCATGTCACAGAATCTCAGCCCAAGAGCATGATGTCATACACTCTCCACACAGACCCAGAGAATGAGGTCATACACTCTCCACACAGACACAGAGCATGAGGTCATACACTCTCCACACAGACCCAGAGCATGAGGTCATAAATAAGCCGTGTTCTTCCCCTGTAGTGTTCAGACTGATCAGCTCCATTAGGAAGGTGTGTCTGCATCTGGGACCCACCTCAGGGAGACTGATGGGAGGTGTTTTCAGATCTAGGGCACTTTTCTATCTTTATGTCTGGGATCCCATTAGCGGTTTATGAGAGCAGGGGCCGTGAGAGAGGTAGGCGTGGCAGAGCGACACAGACAGGAAAAGAATAAACAAACAAACCTCCATTTGGAAAAGGCCTCATTCCACCCAGAGAATCGGGCACCCCTACACAGACCATGCCGTCACACGGCTCCAAGCCTTAATGTCTCCTGCAGAACACACTGAAATGGAATCCTGACAAACTCTACAGAATATTGCAGTGTACGATTGTACTCTTACCCAATCTACTGAAAAACCAAGAAGACAACATCAGACACGACACACGCTTTCCTTCTTTCAAAGCTGGCTCTGCTAAACTGCTGGTTACTCTGTCCCTCTTGTGAGCTGTGCCTATATTGGGCAGGGCTCTGTGGGAGTGGGGGGGGGGGGGGGGGGGGCGCAGTTATGGGACAGAGTGGTCCCAGACCCTGTGGGGGGGGGCAGCAGAAATACTGGACCCATTTTTGGGGGTGTAGTGCAGCAGCATCAGTCCTGCAGAGCTGAGGTATGAGAGAGAGAGGTAGACAGGGGCAGACACGTTGCCTCACACCTGACCTTGAAACAGCAAATATGCAGACAGAGCGGCACAGCCCAGCACCTGCTGATCACATGAGGAGCACGCACACACACACACACACACACACGCACACACACACACACACACACACACACACACACGCACGCACGCACACACACACACACACACACACACACACACTCACACACACGCACACGCACACACACACACACACACACACACACAGTCACACACACACGCGCACACACTCACACACACGCACACTCACACACACACACACACAGTCACACACACACACACGCACACACACACACACGCACACACGCACACACACACACACTCCACACACACACACACACACACACACACACACACACACACTCCACACACACACACACACACACACACACACACAGACACTACACACACACACACACACACACACTCTCTCACACACACACACACACACACACACACACACACACACACATTCACAGATAAGACCTTGCGCATACACGCACACACACACGCACACACTCCACACACACACACACACACACTCTTTCACACACACACACACACACACTCTTTCACACACACACACACACACACTCACACACACACACACATTCACAGATAAGACCTTGCGCATACACACACACACACGTCTGCTGTGTGGGCTGAAACCTCATCGATTGACAGCCAGATTGATTGACTGATTGATGCAGCAGAATCAAAGCAGCCCTCTGACAGTGTTTTTGCTGCAGTGAGCTGCCGGCTGTTCTCCTCACACACAGGCACCCCTCGGTGGGGAACGCTGTCTGACTCAGGGCTGTACTGACCCCCGTCAGGGGACCATTGCATAACTTTCACTGCAGTTTACAGTCAGAAATAAACCACTGTTCCGAGCTCCCCACCCTGTCTTTAATAATGCACACAGCCTATTCTGGGCTTAGACCACGCAGGGCAGAGCTCATACAGCCACATGCTGTAATACTGCTTCATCAGACACTATTCAACAAGTACGAAGTAACAGACAGAGACGTGGCCTGGTCAGAAATCAGCACATGCCTGAATACAGACAGACATGCAGAGTCAGGCAGTGAAGGAAGGCACAGCCATCTGATCGGCGGATTCTCCTTACCCTCCATATGCTCCGAACGTGAAGCTCCGCTTTCTCTGGGACATCTTCGGTGGAGGCCAGAACAATCCGGGGAATAGAGCTATCCACAGCAGACAGCCTTCCTGCCTCTCTCTCCCTCCCCTTCTCTCTCTCTCCTTTTCTCTCTTTCTCCCCCCCTCCTCCTCTATCTCCTCCTCCCTCTCCTTTTGGTCCCCCTCTCCCTCACTCTCTCCTCTCTGTCCCCTTCATTCTTTCTATTTCTCTCTGCCTTCTCTGTGTGCTCTCTCTCTCTCTCTCTCTCTCTCTCTCTCTCTCTCTCTCTCTCTCTCTCTCTCTCTCTCTCTCTCTCTCTCTCTCTCTCTCTCTCTCTCTCTCTCTCTCTCTCTCTCTCTCTCTCTCTCTCTCTCTCTCTCTCTCTCTCTCTCTCTCTCTCTCGACTGAATGAATGTATGTGTGTGTGTGTGTGTGTGTATATGTGTACTCAAATTCAAGTTGTTACACTAAATGACGATATCCAGCCCCGGGGCAGTTGCTTGGGTTGTAAGTCATAGGTAGTAAGCTGATACTTTGGATAAAAGCATCTGCTTTTAAAGAGAATATTTATTAAAGCCAGAGTAAAGATTACCTACATGTGGGCTGTAGAGGATGTGCATGTCTGATGATGCTTTCATCTGAATCTGTATAAACAGCCACAGTGAGTGATTTAATGATACACACGTCCCTGTAGAATTCCCCCAGGTGCGCCAATCTCCCAGCATGCAGTGCTGACCTGCAGGAAAGGAGGGCCAAGGACGTTCTCCTGCGGACTCGGGGGTGACCAAGGTCAGGGCGAGGAGGAGGGCCCTGCATGGAAAGGGCCGAGTGTTTGCCACACAAAAACCCAGAATGCACGGCGGAACCAGCGGGCTAGAACAGCTCTGACAGGCTGCCAAACGAGCTCAGCCAATCAGGCGGGTCTACCTGGGGAGGTTCCCCCCGATCGGCCTCTCTCACTCACCCTCCGCCCGACTCCTCTGCAGCCAGCACGCTGAGTCAGCACAGCCCAAGCTCCTGACAGAACTGAGCTGAACCGAGCCGGGCTGGACCGAGCCGGGCTGGACCAATAGGTCCTGATCAGCTTTCTGCCCTGAGGCGTGGGCTGTAATGCGTCACATGACTTTGAGTGTAAGGAGAGAGATGCTTTCACAGCTTGTAAACTTTCCTTTTGCAAGCTACACGTTAGCCAGCTGTCTATCTTGGAAAAATGGCTACTGTTATATTTTCATGCATATTTGATGCAATCTATACAGGTGCAGCTACCTTGGATTTCGGAATGAAAGACAGTTCACATTGGTATCAATAGTTTGATGCTGTCTGTACCTCCCAGCAGTTTTGGTGCTGAATGATGTAATGAGACACTGTGTAGTTTCCTCACGCTATCCAGGTCTTGCCACCAGAGAGCAGAATTGTACAGTTTGGATCTTTCTCAGCTCAACAGAAAATATCATTGGAAAGCAGGGCCAGATATGGAGTAAAGATAGGAATTTTGCAGCTCTGTCATACAATAGCGTTTAGTGTTTAGTAATTCAAATATTTAATGTAAGCAGCCACAAAATATCAAATTATTTGAAATGCTCCGCAGCTGTGATATATACTCTACTTTGATCCAGAGAATAATTTATGGTCTGTGTTGTAGTGTTATTCTGGCAGAAAGCAGTTTATGTGTTTAAACTATATTAAAATTAAAAAATAAATTAAGAATGCTGGATACCTGAGAGATACTACTAAACTGGCCACCTCATTTATCAGGGGATGATTTCCTTTCTCTGTGCTTTGGTAATCAGTGCCACCCACTGGCAAACTGCAGTATTACACCTGTATCACATTAACACAATCACACTGAACATGGCACACTCTCAGTGAGCACCAGAAGCCCTCAGGTCATGATGTAATGGATTGATACCTTAGACGGGTCACATGACACCAGTTTCCCACAGACCAGGCACTCAAAAACCCTGCTGCACCGTGTGGTTCTGTATGTGTGATGCTGCAGAGATTTTCAGATATCACAGCTACTGTTAACACCCTCACAGTACAAACGTGTCTGCTAACCAAGCCCATCATTCATATCTGCAATTACAGTGAGTTACAGCAGATCACAGAGGCCAGCACACAGATACCGGATGCACAGATATTTTCAGCATTCTCTCTGCCAGATAAGATTTCCTCTGTATTCACTCATTCACTCCAGTGCTATCCTCTGTAATCACTCATTCACTCCAGTGCATATCTCTGTATTCACTCATTCACTCCAGTGCATATCTCTGTATTCACTCATTCACTCCAGTGCATATCTCTGTGTTCACTCATTCACTTCAGCTCTCTCCCCCGCATGGTAATGACATTCTGTTTGTGTCAGAGTTTATGAAACATGCTGACTTTTAGAAAGATGTTCAAAAGGCACCAATATTCTGATATGGTAAGAGCTGGGTGTTCAGGTATTAGAGAATTTTACCACCAGTCTCTGGTTTAGGGTCAGTCCAAAAACACATTCTCTGGCAGTGACATTACCTAGTGAGAATTTCCTGAATTCCCCCCAGAAATGAATTTCATCAGAGCTCATCCAGCCCAGGTCCCGGGGTTCATCTGGACTAAATCACTGCCTAAACGCACTGAGGTGTGGCTTTAATCACTGACACAGTGACCCTGCAGGGAGGTTGTGCGGGGTGTTACTGCACTGACGCACTCCGGCAGAGAACGCAGTGCGACTTCAGAGCTGGAGTGCAGTCACAGGCATCCTGTGACCATCACTGTGCTCATATACTTCAGCCAGTAAACAGATCATATAAACTGAATTACGAACAGCAACCCTTCCCAGCAGCCTCAGTCTAGACTGCGTCTACACGTCTGCCTGTTAATTTTATTGGCTCGACTTCTCTGTATTTGCTATCAAATGTCTGTGCTTGTAATGTGAAGCTGGATGATCCACTCTAACTCTTCCTCTTCCATTTCAGTTTACAGATTAAAGCAGTTTCAAACGGTTCAAACTGACAACCCCCTTTCCAGAGGACAATGACAACAGGAGGCAAGGTGTGATTTATGAGTACAATCTGAGAAAGAAAGGGCATCCATAATTACAGTGCATCTGTAACCGCTCATTGAAACACAGCTCGTGTTTCTGCAGAGGGCTGGACATGACCTCCACAGAGAGACACCTTCAGTCAACAGCACAGCTAAAGTGAAATTAAGCTTCGGCCTTTAAGCGGTGGGCTGAAATATTCTCAAATGACACTATGGTATTCTGCAAATGTTTTACGTCTCCTCAAACAATCAACGTAAAACAGCTGTGACTGTCCGTGTCAGAATTACACTGGGTCCTGTGTCCGCATTAGAGGGGATGAGTAATGTACAGCAGCAGGAGGTCTGTTGTGTGCTGTCGATTATTCAATTTATTGTGAATGCAAAGTCAATATTAAAGCAACAGCAGCGCAACGCCTCCTCTTAGCAGGAGTTAGCAGTTAGCTACACTCATCAGAGCAAGTTAGCAGTTAGCTACACTCATCAGAGCAAGTTAGCAGTCAGCTACACTCATCAGAGCAAGTTAGCAGTCAGCTACACTCATCAGAGCAAGTTAGCAGTTAGCTACACTCATCAGAGCAAGTTAGCAGTCAGCTACACTCATCAGAGCAGATCAGGAAAGCTTCAAAAGACAGACAAACCCTCTCAATCTGCAATTCCAGTTACTCCGTAAATGAATTTGGATCACTAAATCAAACAAAATTTGGCATTTGATTAAAAGATATGAATTAAGATATGGTTTCGCTATCAACACCAGCAATGAGGCAGAGCAAATCCTAAATAAATCAAAAAATATGCAATTCTTTTGCCACACTTCCCTAATATATAAACGCAGACACTGAACACATTTAGTGTGACATACACTTTTATACACATTTACATATTTAACATACTGTATATTTTATCATTTAAATGAGGACTCTCAAATTGTGATATGACATTAAACAGATAATGTTAGCAGTTATCAAACAAACAAAAATCTAAAAACTGTCCTGAAAAGGACAAAAACTGCGTAGCAAGCCAGCAATTCTCTCTGGCTCGCAATGCACAGTATGTAGGCTATGACATGTGTAGACGTGTACGCCACATTCACAGTTGCTCTCTCTGGTCCTGATGCTAAGGCTACATAACAACAGCCCTCCTCTCTGATGACTATTTAAACCAAGAACGCCTCCTTATCAAAGCAGACAGACACACACACAGAGACACAGCGGTACGGTAGACTGTAGTTGCAAAACTGCAAATTAACCGCATCACTCAGGCTGAGCAGTGAAAGCCGGGTTTACAGCAGCACTGGGACTCGGCAATGTTGGAAAACACTGTAAAACTCCAGGGCTTCCTGGAACACAGCTGTGACAATCCCAGAATTACCCTTCTCATCTCATTCGAGGCGTGTGACCGGCCACACAGTGCGCTTCCCATAAACGAGCAATTCACACACAATCGCTCTCATTACAGACGTTAAGGCTTACTGACTCTCACAAAAAAGCCTTCAACAAGAATAAAAGTTGTGCTTTGTTGGGTTTTGCATGACTGGCCAAACACGACAGCATCTGAGCTCTGCTGAGAACAGTTGAAAGAGATTCAGAAAGACACCCAATATTCACCAGCTCGTCTCTGTGCTTGTTACACGCTGTGTGGCAGACAGAGGGTTTCGCACAGACCTGAGCCTGAATAGCGGACGTTTGTACTGCGAGACGGAATCAATACCGCAGCAAAGTGTGGGGGATTCAGCCCTTCGCACTGCAGGACACACTCCTTTGGTTTGTCACAGTGAATGACTTTCAAGGTGACTCACCCCTTCTAAAGCTGGTCTGAAGTAACACGACAGGATCTTAAACGCCACTGATGACGCATTGATGTTGCATAAACACTTAAACCTTGAGATGTGCGTCTCTGAGGGTCAAACAGGCATGGCTATATGAAAATGGCCCCTGTCCCTTTGAATCAGCCAATCAAAAGGGCTGTAAGGAGCATCAGGATGGAGTCTTGGGTGACATGGAGGTTCTGATCCTTCAGGAGGCACAGCATGAGCCTAGATGTTGGAACTGATTTGAAACTGAAATAAACAGAACCACATGCAGTTTTGTTGCAGGCTACTGCTGTCTAGTTAAATTATATTTATAATTACACAAAGCCTTCTGGCTAAACCCTGTAGTTAGTTAGGGGCTGGGTGCGTTTGACAGTGTGACGACCTCTCCTTTTCTGCGCTTGCAGCATGATTGGAGGTGTGGCGATCAGACGGATCAACATCAGCAAACAGAGTGACTATCTGCCTGCTGTGCTAAAGACAAACGCAAAGTATAATTTATACAAAGAACAGGTATTCTGAAGGGAACTAAGCTGGTAATCTCCTATATGAAAGTCCGTCCTACGCCACTTAAACAACAATGGATTCTATTTTTTTTTCCCAGTTGTACTCAAGGCTTAAAATGAGCCCTGCAAAAATGACCGCACAGGTGAAAGTGTTAGAATACTTACAGACAGATTACAAGGTAATTACCTTTATGTGACAGTATTATCAAACCTGCATGAACTAATATTCCATTCTGTCATTTCAGCTCTGGTGTAAAATAGGTGACCTCCCGCTGTAATACCAGCAGATTGCCGTTTCTCGGCTCAGACTGTGTCTCTGCCAAATTCATCACAGCCTCAGTTAGTCAGTGTATAAATATTTATAGCTCTCCTCATTTAAAAACTGGCCCACAGAACTCATCTGTCAGACTGCTCCTAGATTTTCTCACGCAAACTTTTTACAGAAGTAATGAGGCCGCAGTTTCCCAAACCCCTGACAAATTGTGCACACAGACATTAATCTGACAGGGGATACCTACCTCCCCTAATGGGTAACCTCCCTACCTCTGCCTGTCCAGAAAGACAGCCGAGCTCTGTACTTACCAAGCAGCTCACTGCCAACTCTCAGTACCATATACTCCCAGCAACTGATCCAGGATCAGTATGCCCAGCCCTCATCCTCAGTGGCGGAACTGGAGTTTTATACATGGGGTAGCCAAGGCTACTACAGGGGGTCCATAGACCATGACAGAAAATTAGTGTGTAACCCTAACCTGGCATCTAAGGATCTAATCTAATCATATGATTGCCGATTAGAGGTAGAAGTGATAATTCACTTAAGCCGGAGTTCTTCAATGTGGCAGATAGCCTAGTGTGGTCCACTAGGGTTACTTCACTAGAATTCTTTAACATAACATATGAATAGCCAGTGTCTCTACCTCAGAACAGCAGCTCAATATTTCTCTCTCTCTCTCTCTCTCTCTCTCTCTCTCTCTCTCACACACACACTGTACTCTACAATACAATAGCATCTACACAGCGACTCAACTTTCGTAGAAGTTGTTCAGGAAGCCTAAACCCGATGCTAAACCTTAAAACTGACTTCAAAATGGTGCTTTGGCCGCAGGTCCGCCACAGCTGTGTCAGTCAGTCGCTCTCGTGACTCGTCCTCAAATTTGAAAAAGGCGCTGCCGGATGTCAAAATAAACGCTTATTTCAACAAGAGGTGAAATGAGATGTCAGTCAAACTGCCAGTGATAGTGAATGAAATTTTAGAGTGGCACTCGGGGTGGCCAATCAGATATCAGGGGTGTCCAGTACCACCCTGGACACGCCTCTGGCTCCGCCACTGCTCATGCTAACTCCTACCTGCATTTGAAAATAAGCAGTGCTCCACCACCAGTGAGAGGATTGATCATGCGTTTCATTCTTTATAGACACTTCCATTAATTTATTCAGAAATTACACAGGCATTGGAGTGGTAGTACTTGAGGGGAAAGACATTGTTGGTGGACAGTTATGTGGTTTCCTGTTTGGTAATAATGACCCTTCCGTTTCTCTCTGGCTCTTTTGGGAGGCATGTAGACTGCACTTCTGTCCGACTTCAAATTACACTCCGACAAGCTGTCCTGACACCACCTGAGAGAGCCATGGTGTTCCGGATCCACCTGTTGCACCCGGACAGTGTGCCAAGAGACCGGACTGTTCCTGTCCAGGGCACACTCCCAGCATGCATCTGGGCAGCACTTTTTGTAATGGTGCCACCTGTTGAGTTCTAGAGCTCTGACTCTGATGGGAGAGAGAAATAATTCCCAACAGGTGGTGTGGTTGTGGATGTCACAGAGGCTTGGCTGTATGCTTGGAAATATCATTTAATTGACATCAGCCAATGGCATTTATAGTGCTGTTGAGAGAGCACAAGGCCATGGAGACACAGAGGAACTCTTTGCGTGCTCTGCTAGGGAGTGCAGAGGAACCGCAGATTGGAGCCCCTCACCCAAACCACACAGCCTGAGGGCAATCACACGGCCGACAGAGGAGAACTCCTCCCAGACAGAGGGACTCGCTCATAAAAGGAGCGACAAAGTGACTCTGCCCTCCAGCAGATAAACCAGACAGAGCGAGTGACCGAATAAAATGAACTTTCAAGTAAGAAATGCAGCCGCTCAGACAGAGAGAGAGCAGCAGGGATCCCAGCGCCGGGTTAATGACTGAGGCGAGGCTGAGGCCTCCCTGGCAGACAGTGCAGTCAGAGGGGGGGACGGCTCCTGCAGAATGGGGTTATTCTCTCATTCTCTAATGAGAGTAAGAGGGCAGGTACTATTAATGTCAGATCTCTGCAGGACTCCTGCTGCACACTCACAGCCCGCCCATGCTCCACCTCACACATGTGACGTCTGGGGTCACATCAGCCATTACAACCAGAGACGCTGCAGTCTGGAAGGATCCAATGCTGTCTGGCCAGCAGCTTTCTGAGCACAGAGGAAGGAACACAACAGCAGCTGCAACAGCACAACCCCGAAGCAGCGCTGTGTTCCACACGCAGTGTTCCACACGCAGTGTTCCACACGCAGTGTTCCACACGCAGGCCCACTGTGTTCCACACGCAGTGTTCCACACGCAGTGTTCCACACGCAGTGTTCCACACGCAGGCCCACTGCGTTACACACGCAGTGTTCCACACGCAGGCCCACTGTGTTCCACACGCAGTGTTCCACATGCAGTGTTCCACACGCAGGCCCACTGTGTTCCACACACTGTGTTCCACACGCAGTGTTCCACATGCAGTGTTCCACACGCAGGCTCACTGTGTTCCACACACAGTGTTCCACACGCAGGCTCACTGTGTTCCACACGCAGTGTTCCACACGCAGTCCCACTGTGTTCCACATGCAGTGTTCCACACGCAGTGTTCCACACGCAGGCCCACTGTGTTCCACATGCAGGCCCGCGGACAGCACGCTGCTGTTGAACATGGTTAGAGTTTCAGGACCCCGGACAGAGCACTGCTGTTGAACATGGTTAGAGTTTCAGGACCCCGGACAGAGCACTGCTGTTGAACATGGTTAGAGTTTCAGGACCCCGGACAGCACACTGATACTGAATATGGTCCAGTTTGGGGTTAAAGAATTACCTGGGAAGATCCACCTTATGGCCTTTATGTAAACAGCAGGGAGGTGAGGGTGTGTGCACACGGAGCGGTGAGAGGATCTTCCCAGCCCCCCAGGCAGCTTTCCCCATCGCACCGTTTAAGCCACACTTTCCTCTTTTTTTGTCTTTCTCCAGCTGTAACAGACCCCCTCAGAAGTGACGGTGTCTTTCCCACAGGCACAGATCGTCAGGCTGGAGCCGGTCTGCAGGCCGGACCCACAGGCACAGATCGTCAGGCTGGAGCCGGTCTGCAGGCCGGACCCACAGGCACAGATCGTCAGGCTGGAGCCGGTGTGCAGGCCGGACCCGCAGGCCCCTCTGCAGGTCAGCAGCATGGTGTTCAGCACAGACACACGCTGATGCAGGTCATGCTTGGGTGTCCCGACACCGACCTGCCCCCGCCCAAACACCCTGCCCCCGCCCAACACCCTGCCCCCATCCCCAGAAGAGTCACTGTAGCAGGGGTTTGGAATATGTTCAGCACTCTTCTAAAATGTAGCAGGCCAGTGGGATCTGAGCTAGAGCTGACTCCACCTAAATCAATACACATACACCATCCTCTGAGGGGCCTGACCATCCAGTCACCATGCAGATCAGTGCTGCCACAGAACAACACAGATCCTCTGTGTTTGTGGGACTGAAAAATGGGGCAATTCATGTACTTTAAGCGTTAATTATACTAATTGTATATACTGTTTACAGAGCTGCCCTGAAACTACTCAGGTAACATGCCATGATTAAGATCACAACCTGTGCCCCACCTGAGACTGAGACCGGACCCCAGCACCTTCTGATGACCAGCTCTGCCGTCTCACTGATGTTCTGCGTTTGTAGCACACGGGCAGGTGATATGACAGGTGAGAGTGCTGGCTTGTTTTACTGCTGTAAGCTGTGCAGGGAGGGACAGAGTGAGAGCTCCTGATTGGATAGAGAGCGGGAGGTAAATGATGAGCAGGAGTCCGTATCCTGAGAGCCAGGCCAGCCTGGACACGCCAGTTTCTGCTGTGCCGTTTCCTCATCGCCGTAATGAGCAGCTGCGGTTCTCCTGTTAATGAGGCCGAGAGGATGCCATCAGACACGCTGCAGGAACCTCTCCCTCTGACAGCCAGGTGACTCCACCTCAGCACCTGTTCCCTCTGGTCTCTACACAGCACTGATCATCTGGATTCTAATGTTCGCCTCTGAGCTGGGATCATTTCCAATGTCCTTTGGAACCAGGGAGCTGTGGACCGAGACACGGATTCCTGTACGATTGTTCCGTGATTCACGCAGTGCTTCTGGCACAGACTGGAGTAACAGCATGGCTGCTATTGGCTCCTAATTTGGAAATGGAGGTGTATACACACACACACACACACACACACACACACACACACATACACACACTACCTTCCTGCCAGATAGCTTTGCACCTGTTATCACATGGAATTAGGGTTTTTCTCTGTAATTCCATGCGCAGTGTGTTCACATGCTGCCAGATAGGAGCCAGCTCCCTGTCCACCTTCCTTTTCCGCCGGGTCTGCCCTGCCCTGCCCTGCATTTGGACTAAAGATGCAGCTGAAGCTCTCTACCGCTCGGTCTGATCTTGAGCCGTCAGATGGCCGTTGGACTGGGTGCATTTTTCTAACAGAGAGAATTCTGTATCTGTGCACTCATGCCCTGAAAGAGCTCTAGGAAAAATCTGGTCAATCTTTGCTGTACCTTTGCATTCTTGACAACCACAGCAACAGAAAACAGCCATTGCTATCCTGGAGATAATATTAAAATCATTTTTAATGAGTCATGATCATTACTGGTAGGTAATGATAATTTATCAGGTGTGAAACACTGAGTGTAGCTGCAGTGAGCATGTTTGATAAGGCTGAATCACCACATTAATCTAAACAGCACTTTCATAAATGATCTGCTTCATTTCCCAAGAGTTTCACTAACATGGAAACACAACTCAAGTAGATAGACAAGTTATGAATAATGTCAAAAAGAACAAACACTAATTTAATCTATGTTCCCTTAAATAAGATCACAAACCATGAGGAGAATATTTTTTTACAGCTTGATGAATGGCAAGGCCTCTGATATGAAGCAGTGGCCCCATCAGCCGGGTGCTTTTTCATCGTTATGGAAACTGAGAAATTATAAACGGTTGTTTTAATGGACACTGCCGAAAGCCTGCATGTGTGTGTCCATGTTTCTGATGGTCAGGGGTCGGTCTCGCCAATGATCTGCTGAAATCAGCGTTACACAGGCAGGTCTATCACAAGCAAGGTTAATACATCAGTGTCAGAGAGGGGAAGCCCTCAGTCACGGCGGGTTTCGGTGTCGGATGCGAGAGGAGGGGCTGAGGGAGGATGAGACGATTATTGATGAGTGATGGTAATGCTGTGGTCAATCATGTGGAGTTTTAGCAGAGAGAGACGGGGGGGGGGGATCGATCGTGACGCACAGTCACACTGACTCGAGGGTTTGGGACGGGTGCGTCAGAGGAACAGGCCTTCTGTGATCAGCGAGGGGGAGCTTCTGGGGACACTCTGCGCCCCGTACGGAGCTCCCGTTCCTTCTCAGTCTGAGTCACCCGCTCGGAGGCACGGGGGGTGGGGGGTGGGGGGGATGGGCGGAAGCAGACGGCGGGCTGAGTTGATCCGTCAGAAATTCCCCAGACGGCAACAAGCCACGCTGGGTCGTTTGTTCTGTGGAGTGACTGAATTAAAGTCTCATTATGAGCACAGTCACTGGAGAGGGCTGAGTTCTCATCAAACAGAGCTGGCGTAAGAAATCTGACCACAAAAACACTGTCATTTCACTAAAAACAGTCCGAGAATCAGAGTGCAGGTCATGATTCCAACACACTGAATTTCAGCGGCGAAGATGTCAGTACAGTGTGTTACACTGACCAGGACAACAGAAAAAAATCAAAAATCTCAGATCAGTATCTGCCTCCTGCTCAGAACCCAAATTACCTGCAACACGGCAGGTAGCAGAGTCACATCAGGTAGTGGAGTCACGGCAGGTAGCGGATACACGGCAGGTAGTGGAGTCACGGCAGGTAGTGGAGACACGGCAGGTAGCGGATACACGGCAGGTAGCAGAGTCACATCAGGTAGCAGAGTCACATCAGGTAGTGGAGTCACGGCAGGTAGCGGAGTCACGGCAGGTAGCGGAGTCACGGCAGGTAGCGGAGTCACGGCGGGTAGCGGAGTCATGGCAGGTAGTGGAGACACGGCGGGTAGCGGAGTCACGGCGGGTAGCGGAGTCACGGCAGGTAGTGGAGACACGGCGGGTAGCGGAGTCACGGCGGGTAGCGGAGTCATGGCAGGTAGCAGTGGGATGCCTGTGCACTGCTCCCTGACCCAGCGCGCCGAGGCGGTGGCCGATAGCGGCTCATCAGGACAGCAGAATATTCACCCTGCCTGAGAAGGCTGCGGGGCGTGTCCTGAAAGCACCCGGCTGCCACGGAGACTGTGGGGCGGGTGCGGTAGCGCACTGAAAGGCATGTTGGGAAAACAGTGGCTGGAAACGGCCTCACAGAGGAAGCGTTCCACGGCAGGATTCCCGCCAGCAGATTCAGAGCCACAGCCTGGCACCAGCCAGCAGGTTCACTGCCACAGCCCGGTCCAGCCCGGTCCAGCCAGGTCCAGCGCTAAGATAGCCACTCCAGAGACAGAGGCTGAGGTGTGAGCAGCGGCCATCCGCACACAGGACCATCTGTGCTGTTTCACACCTGCCTCTCTCTCTCTGCTTCTCCCTCCCTCTATCCCTCCCTCTTTCTCTCCATCCCTCTCTCTCTCTCTCTGCCTCTGACTCTGACTCTCTGCCTCCCTCTCTCTCTCCCTCCCTCCCTCCCTCTCTCCCTCCCTCTCTCTATGACTCTCTGACTCTCTGACTCTCTGACTCTCTGACTCTCTGACTCTCTGACTCTCTGACTCTCTGACTCTCTGACTCTCTGACTCTCTGCTTTCCATAAATCTGAGCAGGAAAAATGGAGGTGAAGAACTCCAATTACAGATATCTGACTCAAGCATTCCAGCTCAAACCTGTAAATGTTGAATGAATGTTTTGGGATTTAATGTCAATACTGCCATATCTGCTTTTGAGCACCCAGCTGTCTGAGTGGGTTGACACTGTGAATATTATAAGGGCATAGAGAGTCCTCTTCATGCCCCGCATGTTAAAAGAAAGCATAACACTTGTGTGTGTATGTGTTAGGAAAAATCTATGAAGAGTGGCAGCCGGCGGTGTGCATCAATCTTTCATGAAGACCTGGGGACATCAGCAGAGTACAGCTCCCCCGCTGTGTGAGATAATGAAGCCAGGCAGGGCTGCTACACTGCGGGGTGAAGGGCAAGAGCGTCATGCAAAGTAAGGGCTCCCCTCCTCCATCGCTATTCGAGCTAAACGAGGTGTTTCCCAGTGACACTGAATCAGCACGTCCTTCACAGACAAAAAACTTCCTTTCCTTCTGCATCTAAAAAATGACACAAATTAATGCATCAGTGGCCAACTGTCACCCCACCATTAAAAAGTGATATTTAAATAAAAAGTCAAATATGGAGAAGAGAATAGAATAGAATCAAATCGAATAGAATAGAATAGAATAGAGAACAGAATGCACTACACAATATTTACTTTTCTTTTTTCCCCGTTTTCCTGAGTGTAGGTTTTCTTCATGGGAGCAGGCAGAGAGGTTAGCCTATGACAGCGTCACTTCACTGGCGTGTTGGGAGCCGCTGTGTACAGAGAGTTCACAAAGCACTTCCAGGAAGAAGAGGCTCTTCCACTGAAAGAGGGTCACTCAGAATGGAGGTGCCACTTCTAATCTTTAGCTACATCAACAGGGCCATGGAAACCATTAGCTTGCTGTCTGGCATCTCAATGATATTTAATTACATGTGTAAACACTACACACTTCACTAAGTTTAAACTCACACATTGAATGCTTCTTTGTTCCAGCAACTCTTTTCATTCTGTTGCTTTAATTTAATCATAACTTAAGGTAGAGCAAACAGAGTTTTACGCCTCTGATAAGGAGCTTTGATCCTGTAACTGTGTCTGTTTGATTTACCCAGTGCAACCCGGTTTAAATAAGGACCACGCATTAGCTCCCAATCTGTTTTTTACCTTATTACATCTAATATAACAGCATTATTATTATAACAGCATAATTCTGTGCTTCACTTTAAATGTGTGATGATAAAGAGATCCAGTCATATTAAATAATTTGTAGAATGAGATATTTTTGCTGTTAATAGAAGTTTGAGGTTTTTTCAATTTTTGTTTAAATTATTTTTTTTTACCTACCTAGGACCAATACAGTAGTATCACAGATTTAAAAGAAGCACTCCGAGCTAACAGAGCCACACTGGAGGCAGCTAGGTAAAGGGGGATTTGGCTGGAGAAAGGTCATCCTTCTTTCAAACTGAAATGCTTGTTACAAAAAGAGCCTCTCCTGCTTCAACCCCACCAGCCTCCACTGAACAGAAGGATCAATCTTCAAAACAATGATACCAAACAGAATAATAAAAGGACCGTCTCTGAGCGTACTGCCTTGGCGGGCGGTGTCTGCTGGTGGCAGGAGAAGGAGAGGGTGAATGCACTGGCAATTACAGGGCTCCCACTCATCAATTACAGCGAGAATGCGGCTGTCGGGCTATTTCTGGATCTGCCTCTAAGTAACAAACTTAATGAGGTCCCTACAGCCACATTTCTAATTAGCGGGTAACAGGTAATTAGCTGTTATCATACGATGGGTCTGAGAACGCATGGAGAGACAAGTCTCAGGGCTGGGATAAAGGGAGGCGCTCCATGGATGGGGCCTTACTTCACCTCCTCTGTGTTTCTGCACAAAGACATGAGCAAAAAAAAAAACAGATGAGTGCCTCAGTAAACACTTGAGCTTGGCATTAGGCCATCGAATTCATAAATAAATGAAATTGCATTTCCTCTCTGGAAACGTCTCAGTAGATATTGACATATTAAGAGCTTCACGGAAGCTACAACAGAAAATTGACCCTCTCATTGTGCTAATCTTATAGTGCCCGGGGATCTCCGAAGAACAATTACCACTGTCCAGAGCTGTATCTGTGTGCTGTTCCTCACAGCGGCTAACACTCATGCTAACACTACCCGACTGCTGAAATTCAGACAGCAGCCTGCCAGCTGGCGCTGGCTTTCAGATACTACAGTAACACTACAGTAACCTGCAAGGAAGATTCAACATCAAGGACCCTTACTCATATATAAGGTGCTAATGTAAATTATGTCAGGTATATAAGGTGTGCTATTACAGGTATTTGAAGCGTATGAGGTGTGTTTGTAAAAGGCATGTCTACCTGGATTCTGCAGTGGGTCCTTCTGAAGCCACAGGTTGTTGCTTCATGTTTTTGACCTGGGTGTTGCTGTCACTGGTGCCACTGCAGCAGGGCGCTCAGAGAGAGGCTCACTGGGCCCCCAGCGCTCAGAGGAGAGAGGAAGAGGGAGGAAGAGGAGCCAAGCGGGAGGCATCCTCACTGAACCGCACAGACGGAGCTGCTGCTGTGCCCTCAGCGGACACCAAGGTCACCTGGGGTAACGCTGGGGGTTACTCTGAGGGGACAGTCTCATATCCTCACTGTTTTCCCCATGTCTAGACACTCTGCTAATAGCCCCCAATTTTTCTGTTTGTTATTTTTCAACTTGGTAGGGAAAAATCATTATTTATCGACCTCTGTATAAATGTTACTTGGTTGCTATTGTCATCCGTAGGTCACGTCTCTACACATGGACGTCTTTTTTGGCCGATACAGAGAGCAGGGAATACGCACTGTCCTTTCACAACAGTGCACAACATTCTCCACACAGAAGCAGTCAGAACACGAAAACAACGGTGTAGGTTAAAAAAAAAAGGCAAAGAAAAGGATCCGGCTCTGTCCTTGATGCTGTGAGCCCTGAGGGCTCTCAGAGAAACAGCAAGCCTGGATCTGAGAGATATCCTTCTGTGCAATAGTTTTACAAGCAAAACTGCCATCTGATCTGATCTGTGACTGAAATACGGCCTTGTTTTTGGCATCTGACACACACGCTGCTCGATCCTGCTGGATCGATTGTCACATCTCCGGGAGGTTTTCTCGAGGGTGGCATGTTGCTTTGCAAACTCCCACTGTGTTCTGCAGTACCATAAGTGAATCATCAATTAAACAATTCAGTGAATCACTCCTGGGAGCACAAAAGGACATGGATGGGGAGTTCAGCAGGAGCCACAGTGCTGGACCGATGGCCAGGGGGTGCTGGTTGAATCCTGGATGATACATCACCATCATGCTTTATCTCCACTGCTTAAGCAAATGCACTGTGTTTGTGTTAAAGGAAGATGGGAGAGGTAAGCATTATACATCGCCCCAGATATGTCTGATATGATAAATGGTACATTTATAAAGTACTGCATTATTCTTAATCTTTCTGTCAGACTCCACCAAGCCTGTGAGAAACAGCTTTACTGTCAGTTGTTTGGACCGGAAGCTGGTCTCCAAAGGACTGCAGCATGGTAACGATGCAAAGACTCTGCATCACTGTAAAGCAGCTTCATAAATGCCCAGTGTGAAAAGTGCTATACAAATAAAACTGAACTGGAGAGAATTGAATTCAATTAAATCGAATATTCAAATGATCAAACCCAAGAAAATGTTCATTGTTTTATGCAGTATTATGGTATTACAGAGACTCCTTCATAGCTATTGATGAGAATTTCTTTTTAATCATTAACATGCATTTGAATACTGGTAAAAGTAATGGTTTTAGCAATCTCATGGTTCAGAAGTCAGCTTCATCCCTAAATTACACATCCACAACTATGCATTTCCATATTGGCAACAATGTTAGACAGTCAGCAGCCCCTGACTTGCTTTACGCAGCACTGAAATGCAGTTCCTCCCCTGTGCGGATGTACCCGGCCCTGCCCTCCCCTACCTGACACAAAGCAGGGCCTACATCTGTTAATAGGCTCAGACAGTCAATCTGGACAAGACCAGAATTATGGAAGGGGAAAATCCCACCCCAAGCAAACTGGCACATCGTTACCCTCCACAACACATTAGCGCAGAGCTGCATCAGCTACAGCATCCCCGGGTTGCAATTCAGTGCACTCGGGAGCTTCAGTCAGGCTACAGACGCTCTGAAAGAGAAGGAATGGAGGGATTTCTCAGACAAATTCAAATACCGGTAAAAGTCTGTCCAGGGTTTCCTGGTCTCGCCTCACTCATGCGCTCAGCCTCGCCAGGTGCCTTTCAGCTGCTCGGATAAGCTCAGTGGAGACATACCTGTTATCTGATTTGCTTCACTGTGGTACACCGAGGAACAGGGGCGTTTCTAGCTACGGAAAAGATCAGGGGCTAAGTCAAGTTTGCCTGGGGCTTGTCTTTTTTTGAAGGGAGATCGGCATCAGCAGGTTGGGGAGGTTATATCTACCTTCATAATAAATAAATATTATCACACCTTCGGACACTAAAAGTCAAGTTCTGCTCTGTTACACAGTCTGTCTGTTGTTTTGCTATAGACACCTTGTTTTTCAGGGCGAAAATATTCGGGGCTAGGCTTAAAATATTCGAGGCTATAGCCGCGAATGATCGGACCTAACGATGCCACAGCCCAGGACAACGGGCACCTTCTGTTCTCTGGCCCAAAATGCACGGAAACACGGGAGGCCTGCGTTGGAAGATCTCTAAAGTCCTCCCAGGCTGGCGTAATACCAGCAACAGCAGAGACACATTCTGCTGCTCCAGGGCAATCTGACAGAAACCAAAGGGGATGCGCTTGCTTTTTTTTTTTTTGAAAATGCATATTGTCCTTTAGTGATAATTGACAGAAGGGTTGCTGTTGTTCATGTTAAATCCAAATCCATTGCTTTGGCTTTACTGCATTTTTATTGGCATGCCAAGACAGCACAAAGAGAGAAAGAGAGGGAGAGAGAGAGAGAGGGAGAGAGAGGGAGAGAGAGAGAGAGAGGGAGAGAGAGAGAGCGAGAGAGTGAGGGAGGGAGAGAGAGGGAGAGGGAGAGAGAGAGAGAGGGGGGGAGACAGAGAGAGGGGGAGGGGGGGAGAGAGAGAGAGGGAGAGGGAGAGAGAGAGAGAGAGAGGGAGAGAGAGAGAGCGAGAGAGCGAGGGAGAGGGAGAGAGAGAGGGAGAGAGGGAGGGAGGGGGGGGAGAGACAGAGAGAGAGAGAGAGGGAGAGAGAGAGAGAGAGAGAGAGGGGAGAGGGTTAGGGGGAAAGAGGGAGGAGGAGATGATGTGGGGGAGAGCATGGGGGAAAGAGATAGAGAGGGATAAGGGGGGAGAGAGAGGTAAAAGGGAGACAGAGAGAGGGAGAGAGGTGATAGAGAGAGAGAGATATAGAGAGATTTAGGGGAGAGTGGGAGGAGGAGGAGAGAGGGATGGAGAGAGGGAGAGAGGGGTGGGGGCAGAGGATGAAGAGCACTGTGCCCAGGGTGAGAGGCTGTGCAGGGGGGGTTCAAAGCAATGGTCTGCATCGTTAAGTGAATTGTTTCACTGCAGTCGACTCTCTCTCCCCGAGGACCTGAAAAACAATTTATTTTATCTCCTTGACATTTTGCTCTCTCTGTTCTGCTCAGCCTTGCGGCAGAGACAGGAAACCTGGAGAAGCGGCACACCTGCCCAGACCTGGCACTCCTCTATCCCGCTGTGCTGCTGCTCGGGTGCTAATCGCTCAATACAGAAAGCTGGTTCCAAATATTGCAACAATCAAAATCATGTCAAACAGTTCATTTCAAGCTGGCCTTTTCAATTTAGTGCCCCCCATCCCCCCACCCCCCAAAACCCCAACCGGAACTGATCCACCCGGCATGCATGGAAACGGATAATCATCGTAGACCGATGTCTGTGGCATGATGACAGACGAAGGACCTCAAATGTGAAACCAGGACACCAATCTGACAATCAAGCACCAAGTGCAGCTCCAGCTTATAAGGAAAAAAATCATGCTTAATTTACACGCCTTTAAATTAGTACCACAGCGTAATCAATCACAGAGACGTTCTGTGCCTGTAAATATTTACGCACATTCACACAAGCGTGCTCCAAGCACACTCACAGAGTGTTGAAGTGCTGTGCTCTGAGACCACGCACGCTTTGATTAGCAGCTGTAGGAAGGCAGTAAGACAGCTAAAGACCTGAGAGAGCCATTCCCACTGAAATCCCACTCTCCCACATGCCACCACTCCACCAAAATCGGCCCACTCTAAACGAGCACTCATATTCACATCCAGAGGCTTTTCTCCTGCGTAAACCCGGCTACTCTGCCAGAACTCAGCACACTGCATCTGGTTCACTAGTGTGAGTAGAACACAAAATTATGCATGCATACCACATCACAGTTAAAAGCTCATCCTTTATGAATTTTAAAATTCATAAACCATTTCTGATGGCTCTGTCAAATGACTGGGCAGCGAACATCAGTTTTAACAAAATCCCGGTACCAAACAGCTGAGTTTTAACAGCTTGTTTTATTCACGTCCCCAGCCTGAGAGATGCGGCGCATACATCCAGCTATTTGCTTAGCAGATGCCATTATTATCGGCTGGCGATTTAGTGTTCAATTACCCAGCAGGCAGCTGGTGGGAGCGGTGCCCAGCAGGTCCCGCCGTCCCTGCTCTCACACCAGCAAAGCCTGTCATCAACACTCATTTCAGCCGATAAAGCACTTTCTGCACACAGTAAACCTCAGAGTGTAATTGGAAAACAGAAAATGGAAAATGATGTGTGTTGCAATGAGTGCTTTTTTTTTTTTTGCAATAATCTGTTTCTATGTGCTTGATTACAGTTTGACTGCTCTCATCAGAACTGGTGATACAACAAACTGGACTTAAAACTATCAAATTAAATTTATAATTTAAAAAATGAAATATTAGTTGGTTATTAATATTATTTTGGCAATATGTAAATCAATTTATATTGAATTGTTCTGGCATTAATATGAACTTATATTTTAAAACTGATGATTTGGAAACTTTGCTGTAAACTTGCACTAATGGTCCATAAAGCATGCAAATTTCAGCTGCCAGTCTGTCCCTCATTCAAAACACTGTATTCACACAAACACAACATAATCAGCTCTTTCAAAGACACAGGAATGATCACTGCCCTGCCAGAAAGAGGAGGTAGGGAATGTTTTTCTTCTTCCTATGTGAAAGGGCTCTTGGAAAACAATCTGAAGGCAAAAGGCAATGGTTAGTGATGCTAAAGAGAGTCTGGCATACTCAGGAATCTCTCAGAAACCTCTATTCCACATTTGCTACATGAATCTGGTGTTTATGGCCTTTCCAGCAAGCAGGAGACAAAATTCAGCGCAGATCTGCCACACTCCGAATGAAGGACACCAAGACTTTATTTTCAGGTGAAAAACTGAGGCTTAAAGACAAGCTCCTGTTAGGTGCCGCAAAGGTAAATTCTGTGAACATCTGGGAGAACATCTCTCCTTCTGTGAAATATGAATGTGGATCTGATTTGCCTTGGGGTGATTTAGAACTTCTGTCTTTGTCAGAATCAAGGAAATCAAACATATTCATGGCCCTCAATGGAAAATAAACATAGCTCCCCAGCTAAGAAGTACAAGATGCATTGAAAACAGGAAATGCTTGCATACTTATGATCCAAGCACTCATAAAAGTCTACAAGGAAAGGTTGAAGGACTGGGCTCTTCTGGAGTGGCCAATGAGCTTTCCAGACCTCAGTCTGATGGAAAAACCCCTCCTGTGAAGCACCTGCTCCTCACAGAGTCACCAGGGCCTCTCTCTATATACATAGTATATGTACATATAAGTGAGTGTCTGAGTGTCTAAGGAACTTTGTGATTCTGTAATATTAGTATGCTCACAGTGGCTCAGGATGACTAATGAGAATAACTACAGCATTACAGAATTACCTAAGCATGACTGTTCAGTGCATCTTAATTGTGATAATTATGTTAATTATGTTTATTTTAATTGGGTCAGACCTCTGTCTCAGATACCTGGCTTGAAGGAGAGCCTTCTGATCCACTTTGGACCCGTAAGACCCAGCTGAAGAAACTTCTCACAGTTTCATACTGAACATCCTGCCCTCATCCCGTACACCTGCCATTCACTCTGCCTTTCAGCAGATGCCTTCACTGACCTAGGATCAGCTCAGGTAACCCTAATTGCTACCCCAATCATTACATAAAAATATCAGACCAACACTGCATGGTTTGTATTTTGGGGACATCATAAACACCTCAAATCATATGTTAAAGCACTTATGTCCTGTTTTGTCTACTCGAAAGGTGAGATATGTATTGTACGTAGAGAAGCTCACCAGGTTAATGCAGCAAATAAACATGCATCAGTGACCAGAAGCTGTGCTGTGCCATCATGACCTTCAGTGCATTTTCCTGCCAGTAATGATGCTTGTTAATCAAATTAATAACATTATCATGCACATGTTGTAATCTGCATGGTCAATCACCTGTAGCGTATTAGTGAGAAAACAATTACTCAATGCTCCAGTCCTGTGTAATCCCATCAGGGTTTCCCCGCACAATGCTACATACCTGTGTCTCATTACTTCATCAAATTTGCTTGGCAGACTCTTATTCAGTGTGTTGTCTACATCTTACATTTTTACTTTTTTCATTTCTACAGTCAGACATTTACTGCAGTGTTGAGGTTAACTGCCCAAGGGCACAGCAGCAGAGGGCTGAGCCACCAGCGTTTGGATCACCAGCCGTGTTATCTACCACAGCTCTGAACTGCACATAATCACACACACGGAGAAGCATTCGGGTTTCAGCAGCCGGGAAAGAAGGCAACAATAACACACAATAATAATAATAAATAAAGAGAGAACAGTGTGCTGCAGACACACATCAGCTCAGACAGGACAGCATTTTCATTCTGCCAGCATCACCTGGAACAGCAGCAACAACAAGCCGCAGCCTCCCAAGAGGCCCTCTCCGGGGCTGGATCCTCACTGCCTGAGCACGCAGGTAACCATGGATGGAGCAGGCCTGTGGTGAGGGGCTCAGGGCGAGAGCCTTTACACAGAGGAATCTCTGCTCTCCTGGCTGCAGCCACCCCTACTGAAAACAACTTCTCACAACAATCTCTCATAATGTACCTGAGGTGAGTCTCTCCTCAGGAAGCCTGTTTTTCCTGCACTCTTACAGCAAACCAGGTGAGTGACATCACAAGCTGCCCCAGAACCACACTGGTGCATGTCCTTGGTACAACAGCTGGATCAATGAAAACTGCTGCCGGGTTCCTGTGCGTGGGGGCTGGGCTGCATATACACTTACCCAATGGCTATTAGAAGACTGCTCTCATTAACGATCCACATTCATTCAGTTTTATGATACAAACCGTTACACACAGACACAGTGAATAAAACAACAATTGGGAAATTTGCTGTCTGAAAGAAATTAGCTTAGCCACAGACTGGCCAATGAGCTGCCTGGATGTCTGAGCTTACTGAACCTCAAGCTAAGTGTTCCGATCAAATGCATCAGGGCAATACTCTCAAACCCTTAAGGCTCCAGTGATGTCACTAAATCACATGACCATGTGAGTATGGCAGGGGCGTGACACCCCGCACCAGCCTGCACCACCTTCCCCTAAAGCTCTGCCCCATCGTACCGCCATACACCACCGCCATACCGCCGGCTAACTGGCAGGAGCAGTGCTGTCTTATGGCTAATGCAACATGTTCACATTGCAAGACTCCAATCTGAGTTATGAAATATGGGGAGGCAATCAAAGAACAAATGGCTTTAGAGAAAGCAAAACAAATGCCCAGCCAGCGACAGGCTAGTCTTTGGCTCCTTTTTAAGAATTTACTAAACAGCTGTGGGATACACATACATCCCGCTGCAACCTGAAGGGACACATCCCTACCGTGCTGCTCTGGGAGGAAGCACATTTCAGCCAGCTGCCGTCAGGGCTTTGTTCTACGCGGCCGTAGCCACTGCAGGATAAGGGACAAACAGAATTAAAATGAGCTGTCCTTAGAATACTGAAGCACTTATCTGAGCCCTCAGCCCTGTGAGTCGAAGCTTATTTTGGCTTTCTACCTCAACAGACGCCACAAACTGCTGTTGGCCAATTAATGGAACATCTATTAATATGCAGATTGCTGAGTTTGATTCCAGCATCCAGATCTATCTGACCAGAGAACAAAAATCATATTCATTTCATCCCTGCATTTTTTGCTTATTTGGTTTTGCAAACAGAGAGAGCCAAGTTTTCTCTGATTTAAGACCATGAAACAGCGGCAGGTCAGGAACAACGATGGAAGTTATTACAATTATAGAGTAAATTCATTTGCTACCCACATATGGCCATTAAACCAGCTAAATTAACACAGACTTTAAATTAATCTTCTGTATGTATTCAGATTTTTTGAAGAAGGCAGATACAGCACAGTTTAATTATATGAGGATATGTTTCACTAATCAAATATTTCCACCATCATAACAAACATTTTCTCATCTTGCCTTGTAACCAATCATTGCCATAAAGAATTAATCTCCTCAAAGATGACTTCCTGATTTTCCATCTGCTTTGTGACTAAAAAGTTCATTTCCCCTGACACACTTAAGCCTGTTTGTGTATTTATAGCAAAGCACACAAGCCATAATTTCATTAATCATTGCTTCAATAATATTTTATATATTAAATAACACATCAACACCCCCAGTGCAAATAGCTACAAATGACTATAAGAAAAGATATCACCTAGACATTTGCTCCAAGGATTTTCCTTTGAATATCAAGCAGTAAGATCTACCAAAATCAAGTAAAGAAATATTAGGAATGCTTTGCTGTGCAGTGTTTGGCAGTTTTCAGAAACTGCTAACTGTGCTTTTACTTGGGTCTTATACTAGAGCTGTGTGTTTTTATTCATTTGCTACTGATGCTGTGCAGAGTTCAGGATGTGTAGGATGTGCTTTCAGGGCGAAACACAGAGCCCCCCATGAGGATGCTGAGGTCTCCTTTGGTTCATCTACGGTCATTTAAAACTGATTCCTGTAACTGACAGTCAAATGATAGTCAAATATTCCAACAAAAGATTTCTTCACATCTCTAGGAAAAACAAAACAAATTACACTGGGG